>NC_136902.1:19884620-19934620 GCF_949606895.1 Notothenia rossii
TGACCAAAACACAAACAGAACACTTTATGACTATGCCCAATAATCAAATAATAACTGCTTCTCATATTATTATAAAAACATAGTCATACTAGTTCTATGTTTTATTCGTCCAGCAGGACCTGCAGGATCCCAACCCCATTGCAGCTCTTAGATATAGCAAGAGGAAAATAATGTGTTGTGAGAGAAAACTGGGCATGTTTAACAGATCTGTTCTTCACATAATAAGAGATACTTATTTAATACTGCTCTGTAATTACTCTGAAATAGTTGAGTAGCAAAACATCTCACACCTTAATACAGCACTGTTTGTCTCTCACTCTTTTACCCCAACTCTTAGTCAACCCATTGTGAAAGTGGACAATGCTCTGCAAGTTGAACACCAAAACCTTTAATATGCTCTTTTACTGACAGGAACACTTTGCAGCAGTATTTTATGTTGTGATTGAGCGTGACCATAAGGTGGGAAGGGACCTGTAAATGTATGGCTTTTCCATTATAGATAAGAGCCACAGAGAAGCAGCATAGTGCATGTCCTTGATTTAGCAGCATCGATCGCTATCTGCTCTCTAGCCTCTTTCATTTGCTATGTGCAAAAGTATGTGTGTGTGTGTGTGTGTGTGTGTGTGTGTGTGTGTGTGTGTGTGTGTGTGTGTGTGTGTGTTGCAGGGCAGCCCTATGGCTATGCAGAGCTCAGGCAGAGATAAGGTTATCAGAACACACCTAACTGATATGATTGGCAAGGTGACAGGAGGCCAGTGTGCACCCTGAGGGGCTGACTTACCACACACACACACACACACACACACACACACACACACACACACACACACACACACACACACACACACACACACACACACACACACACACACACACACACACACACACACACACACACACACACACACACACACACACACACACACACACACACACACACACACACACACACACACACACACACACACACACACACACACACACACACACACACACAGACCTTAAAATAAGTAAGTTTAATCTTTTGTTTATCCCCGTCACAAATGGAGGCAATATCTCCATGAAACACCACAGAGACGTCAAACAGCCATCGCAGACTTCAAAAGAAGCTGCTTATTATTTTCAGCAAGAGAACTATCGCTTTTGATAACAACGCTCCCGAGAGAGACAAAGACAGAAAAAGGGGGGTGCAGAGTGAAGGAAACAAGGAAAGAAAGCCAAAGAGAGGGAGAAGGAAGGATAAAAACACGGGTTGGAAAAGCAGGGGTGCCTCTGCCTCTCTGAGATAGCAAAACCCGAGTAGCGAAAAAAAGCTTTGCAGAGCGACAGTGCCACAGAGAGATGGATCTGTAAAGCAAGGCTGGGACGAGAGATACAGGGAAAGCAACAAGATTGAGGAAGGGATGTGGAGTGAAACAGATAGGAAGAAGAGAGAGAGAGAGTGAGGAAGGGAGAGATGGATAGGGCCTCAGTACACACTTCCAGAGGCAGCCTGGAAAAATGTGCAGCTAGACAAAATGAGGCAATGGACACACGCACACACAAAGCTCACTCCCCACTGAGTTTCCTGTCGCGTGCCTCTCAAGTTGAAAATAGAGAACTGTACAAAGTAGGTACATCTTGAATATAACTTATATTGTTTAGAGCAGAAGTAAAAGAAGAGAGGAGAAGACTGATTTGTAGACTGATAAATCTGTGATTGCAAAGTGAAATAGTTTCACACATACAGGAAAAAAGTGAAAGAAATAAGTTCACCCTGCTGTTCTTACTACTCAATCATCACCACAATCCCTCAGCCGTTATTTTGAATCTCTAACTAGACCGTATTTCTAACCCCTTTATCCCGCTGTGGTCTCTGCTGCTGGTAAAACACAGGCATGATAAATGGCCTCACATAATCGTCCTTTCACTTTATCAGCATGCAGAGGGAAAATGAGTTGCATAGAAAAGTGAGGGGAGGTGGCAGAGAAGAAGGAGAGGGGAGAACTGGAAGGAAATGCGGGTGTAAAGGTATATAAAGGAGCAGGTGAGGGAAGGGGAGAGAAGTAAGTAAATGCGGATGGCGAAGCAGGAGGGAGGAAGAGCGTGGGATGAGTATGAGCCGCTGAAAGGAGGGTGATGAGATAGATACATAAAGCTAGGGAGGGACGATGATAGAGTGAGGGCAATGAGATGAAGAAAAGGATGAAGGGAGGAGGACAGATTATGGGAGGGACAGCGGCAGGCAAGATGGAGGGAGAGATGGATTGGTCCTACTTGACTAGACCCGGAGGAACAGATGAATCTGTGTGATGCATGATGGGAGCCAGTTCGATAAGACAACCAATCACAGGCTTTGGTCTAAATGGGATAACCAATCATAGCTCTTGGCCGGCATCATCATTCCCCATTTCAGATAAGTCCCTAGCACATCATGTCCATCTTCTTCCGCACAGCAAGCTGCCCTGTGTGTGTGTGTGTGTGTGTGTGTGTGTGTGTGTGTGTGTGTGTGTGTGTGTGTGTGTGTGTGTGTGTGTGTGTGTGTGTGTGTGTGTGTGTGTGTGTGTGTGTGTGTGTGTGTGTGTGTGTGTGTGTGTGTGTGTGTGTGTGTGTGTGTGTGTTATGGCTGTTTTCTGATTTCAATACATCTATCTTGGATATTCATATAAGTATGTGAGAGGTCTGGTGTGTCTGCATATTGCTACAGAGAGAAACACTGAACAAGCCACGCAGCAGCCCATTGTTCAACCTGAGTTGTGCTGGATAATGCAACCGCAATCTCAGTGAAGTGCCCCGAAGCACACTTAGGAGATAGTGTTCTTTGATGCACACACTGCAAAAAAAAGTATGCCAATTTGAACAAGTAATTTAATCCACACAGTGTACCAAAAGTGTTTAGATGTTTCTCTTGTAGTCAGGGCAGTTTAACCATCAGAAAATAAACAAAACAAAGGAAAGGGTCATTAATAAGAAAGTTGTTCATCTTTTGTACTGATGTTTCAACCAGGAGTTTAATTTCCCTGCATGCCTTTTAGGTGCTCATTCTGGTAGTGCCCTGTAAATAATAAATTGCACTTCCATAAGAGAGCTTGAAATCGCTCTCACTCCGCAATTACTAACACTAATATTCACCATGGTAATATCATAGACTGGGAAATGATTAGCATGGTCTATATGAAGTCAGCTATAGGTTTCTCAGGAGATGTTGTAGGTGTCTCTGGGCCGTCAACATTATGGCACTGACACCATTACTGTATGTCTCTGGCCGACTCAAAAGGGTTATCAATCATCAATAAAAGTGAGGCATGCTGTGGTGATGCAACTGCAGACCACTAGCACACAGGGACCTGAACTGCATTAATCATTTAAAGTGGCAGCGCTCCTAATAATACCCAAGTTTAAGACTTAATATATTATCAAATGTTTTTCAGGCCATGAACCCCTAAGAGAGACGGAGTAGGGGCCCCATGCTACATATGTGGAACTATTAATTTAGTTATTTATAACTAGGCCTACATAACATCTATATCCTGCATATACTTTTGATGGTGTATAAAATGCTAAGCTGTTGAAATAGTACTTTTGACAGACAATATCCATGCAGAAAGCTGTTAATCATTATGCTCACAGGATCTGTCCATGGCTACCTTAGTGAGATGTCAAATGAAATTGTTTTATTTTAAATATTTTCACGGCCCCCATGAAGTAAATGTTGATGCACTTACACTCCCTTAAGGTAAGACAGAAGCTCTGCTATTCTATAATCACATTGACCAACATATTACCTTATTATCTTTCGACTCCACTTCGAGCGATAGAATTATTAATAAAGCACTTATATACTAATAAAGGGCTGGCTTATCTAAAGCTAGTTGAGTAGCACTTGAAATGTTTTAGCTCTATGAAACCTGATGTACTTATATGATTCTGTTTTCTTCAAGTTTGTATTTTGTTGGTCGAACGCACTTATTGTACTGTAAGTCGCTTTGGATAAAAGCGTCAGCTAAATGCAATGTAATGTAATTACATTGCTTTTTCAGCGAACACACATATCAGGGACTGATGTTGGGTGATTTCAAATTACTTATTAAAATAATTATTAAAACAATGTCACTTTTTGCATGTAAAACTTTTAATCCTGACTTGACAGCAAGTGCGTGTGTGCGTGTGCGTGTGCGTGTGCGTGTGTGCGTGTGTGTGTGTGTGTAAAGACAGAGACATTGTATGACACAGTATTCATAGGAGGTGTGAAGGTCAAGGCATCGGGATGTGCTGTAATTGTGGGAGACGTTTTAATTAAAGCGTTCTGAGAAGGTTTTCGAGGGGTTACAGCCTGTGGGGTGCAGACTGATCCTACTGTCACAGAAACTCACACAGACTGACGTGTGTGTGTGTGTGTGTGTGTGTGTGTGTGTGTGTGTGTGTGTGTGTGTGTGTGTGTGTGTGTGTGTGTGTGTGTGTGTGTGTGTGTGTGTGTGTGTGTTCACGCGTATCAACGTGGGGAGACAGACAGCACAAGTCCCTTGGCACTGTTGTGACAAGCTTGTTTGAAATTGTCCAAAATAGATTTAGTTTTCTCTTTTGCCTCTCTATCTCCTAATTGCTTTTTCCCCTAGTATATTTTCCTGCTCTCCTTCCCTTTCACTAAGACCTCCCCCCCCCCCCCTTTCACAAAAAAGCACACTGTTTCATGAAGATGAGTTGCCTCTCATTTTAAGTCAGGAAAACATTTTGGTGAGGTTTGTTGTGCCATTTATAAGCCAACAGAGAGCGGTGGCATAAAGTCATTTCAGAGAGAACTCAGCTTCCTTAACTTGGCTTTACAGTGAGCTAACTCTACAGGTGTTGACTGCAAAAGCCTGAACAATGTTTTTCGAGAATATTTAACAACCTAATAGCAACATTATGCCACCATCAAAAGGACGAAGTGTACCTAAGCGCAACACACAAATTAAAAATGCAATAATGATGGGTATGGATAAGAAGTATAGTACACAAGTCATTACAATTCATCCAAAAAGAACCTGTATTAAATGTGAATCGGTCACACCTGGCCCCACCTGATCTGATGTATAATGTCAGTATCATTGCAGAAGCCATGTGCCTACGGGGGCTTAAAAAAAAAAAAGATTTAATACCGTGAACATAGAGCAGGCACCAGTTGTTGGTGAATATTTTATAGCATAATTATTCAACTTTTCAATTTCATCTTCTGGATGAATAATGTGTTTTTATTTGAATGCAAAATAACTACATCTTTGCATCTGTTCACTGTGTAAATGATATTTGGAAATGATGTATTACAGTTCACTCTCCCTTTCATATGTGTCTGCCCTCTAGATCACTGCAGGCCAGGGCTGAGTTTAGCTCTAAATGGATCCCTTATCACACAGTCGCCAGCACTACAGCAATCATTCATTGGTCATGGCATTAGTGTGTTTCTGTGTGTGTGTGTGTGTGTGTGTGTGTGTGTGTGTGTGTGTGTGTGTGTGTGTGTGTGTGTGTGTGTGTGTGTGTGTGTGTGTGTGTGTGTGTGTGTGTGTGTGTGTGTGTGTGTGTGTGTGTGTGTGTGTGTGTGTGTGTGTGTGTGTGTGTGTGTGTGTGTGTGTGTGTGTGTGTGTGTGTGTGTGTGCGTGCGTGCGCACTGTGCTGTTTATGCATGCAGTGTGTGTGTGGTGCTTTTGTGTATCACGGTGCAGCTTTGTTTTTTCCTTGTGTCCTCACTATGTGCTGCAGTATTGATTCCTGATGGCCAGGGGCTTGCTGCCTATCGATCCAACTGCTTCCATAAACATGTTGAGATGACTTATGGTGTGTGTATATGTGTGGGTTTGTGTGTGTGTGCATGACACAAACATTGTACTACTACCAGGATGATGGGATGATTGATCGGGACGGTGGTCAGGCTCAATGAAATACCAGTGTAACTCAATGAAATATCAGTGTAATTTTACCTACATAAAATCATGAAATAGTGCTGCCATGTACAAACAACCCCAACAGCACACAAGGGAAATAAAAGCTTTGACCATTTAGCCAAAACAGAGTATCTCATTAAGAGCATCCGTCAAAAGCCTGGGAGACCATCTTCACTGCAGATAGTGCTGGTCTAAGCACTTAGCTGGACAGATTCCTTTCCGTCGCGTCTGAAGGCCACGGGGATGAATCTCAACTACAGAGCTGGACAGACACAGCATGTGTGTGTGGTTTTTAAAAAAAAATGTGATTTCTGGATGTTGTCAAGCAAACAACTATGCCCTTGGTAAAGAGGAGATACAGTATGAGAAAATAACTCATGTTTTACTACCACAGTGTTTCCCCTATCATTATATTGGGTACGACCCGACAGCCTATATTCAACTGCCTGCCCCGCCTGACCGACGAAGAAATATTGATTTTATTTTTATTATAAAATATTTCTATGTATATACACGTTAGAATCAGCGTAAATACTGTACTGTAAAAGTGAAGTGGCAAGTACATTTAATTGAACAACATGCTGAGGTGTAGGGTAGAAATCTACCTCTGCAATGACAAACAACATATTTTGTCAGCGGAGTCAACAACAACATGACTCTTGCTGCTTATCATATCAGGAAGGATGGTCCCTTTGGGCTTACGTATTATGTTAGTATGTGTGGAGAAGATGACTTGTAAATAAATTATCAATAAAATACAATGTTTATTGGTTCTTACAATTTTATCATAAAGAGGATCTTTTTTTTTTTATTCAAAAGGAAAAAGAATATATTTTATGGAGAAAACTAAAGAAACATAACATGTTTTGAGTTTTTGACAAAATAAAAACTACACAAAGTAAAACGGATTTAATAAAACAGAAATGTATCTCCCATGTTCCAGCAAAAAGCTTAAATGGGGCAAATTAATGTTTTAAAATGTCAATTTCCGCATTTAAATAGGGAGCTAAGAAAAGTGAAATGACTAGGGATGTAATAAACCTGTCTCAAAGAGGATATGAGCATACTGCTTTCATACATAGTAATTAGGACAGTTCACAAGTTAAAACACTTCTCCAGGGATCAAAGTTGCAGAGCTTCAGCGGATAGTTAGGTCAACAAGTCTCTAATTAGCATGTAAAGTTTGTTTAACGACACTGGGACTTCTGTCTGATGAGATGACACATGTTGTAAATAGATGTCACCGCCGGTGCGTAAAAGGAGGACGATCATCAAGCAAATAACTTAATTCCCAGCGAAACACTGTGGAGGATATTTCAGGTTGTAGGGAACTGGGAATCTGGTTTAGTGGCAAAACTGGGTCATGGTTCATTCTGAAAAGTGAAATAACATGGATCACGATCTGAAAAGAAGTTTATTGGCTCCTAATATGTATTTTAAATGACCGTTTCAGATACCATCAAAAAGAGTCCAAAATCAATGATAAAAGCTCATGGAAATCTTACATTATAGGAATGGAAACAAATATGCTCTGAAACGTTGCTTAAATCTTTCACATAGCGACAGACCAGACAATTTCCTAAAATCCCTCCCCAAAAAGAAATGACATCACTTTTATTAAGGATTTTTTAAATTGGCATTATCAGTGTCTGTGTTGTGTTGTGTTGTGTGTGTGTGTGCTGGTGTTTACCTGTTGAAGCCTCAGGTGGTAGGTACATATTTAAAGAGCTCCTCACAGAAGGGAGCGTTGGGGAGAGATACTATCTAGGCAGCTCTCACAGTAAGACACTATTATAGCAACTGCTCTGTGTGCATGCTGTGTATGTGCTTATGTGCACCATTTAGGCATGCACGTGTAGCTGTGTGTGTGTATATGATTTGGAATATTCATCTGTGTGTAAGTGTGTCACACCAAGGGAAATTATGCTGATTGCCTCAATGAGGGAGGCATAAATCATATCCTCCGCTGTAATCATCTGCAGCAGTTTATGTTTGCAATAAATCTTCTTATCAAAACTGTGCTGGGTATCTTACAAATCAGACCGTGACACCTGTTTCCCTTCAAGGGGGACTATACATAATACATCCATGCCCAAACTGTGATATTTCATACTTAAATAATCCTCTTTTTGTGGTCGACGTACTGTGTAGAGACAACAAGTCTATGGCCGTGGGGTGTTGCCGCTCTGGGGAAGGAAATCAATATTAAAGTGAGAGTATTAATGAATGTTTAAGCATCTGCTTGAAACTGCTATTGATCCGATGGCCTTATTGGCGATGCTGGACCAATCCAAGGAGAACAGTGATCCTCACACACGAGCAAAATCTCCCGAGATATTAACACATGGATAACTGACAGACTGAACATCTGTTCTGCGGATGCCAAGATTGAAGTGGCTTAACACAAGAAGACAACTGTTCCTTTCCAAGCTGTAGGGGAAGCATGGGTTTTGACTTTGAACTCTAGCTCACATCTAAATATAAACAAGTTAATGTTTATAATTAACTAGGTTCGATACTATAGCTAGTTGTTAGTGATTACAGCACTGCCCAACACCGTTTATTGAAATACAATATATTTTGAGCAGTACAGAGACGGCAAATATATGCTGCAGCCTTGAGAATGTCCATGCGTGTGTTCTTATCATTTTACAAAGAGTTGAGCATCAACTCATCCACTATTTATATGGAGTGGTGCAGGGATGACGTAATTACCCGGAAGTAAGCTGTGCATGGGTTCCCTCGACAAAAAGGCAATGGGATGTCTCCATAGGATTTTTCCATTTTGGAAAATAGCTCGAAATAAGGTCTGTGGAAAACGAACCTGTTTGATAAATGCACGTTTTATTCAGCCGGATAATATCCACGTCTACTCTACTTTTATAATGTACGAATCATAAATCTAATCGGCAGAAGCAAAATACTAACGTTATGCTATAAACGAACAACAGCCGAGTACAGCAGGGTCGCACGACTTCAACGTCATGCCAACTTAAGATCCATATTCAAAAATACAGATTCAAAATTGTACAAGTTGAAGCATTTGTTTTAACAGTTTGCAGGAGGCAGGTACTTGCTTTCAAGCAGAACAGGGGCAAACAAACTTAGCGGGAGTGTTTACGTGTTCGGCGTAATGACGTACAATGTCCTCGACAACATCTGTAGTCCTATTAGGCCACATGTTAACAACCATTGTTTTTTAGACATGTAAACTCTTCCAAAATCACCAGTTGGGTCACTTCTGATGTATTTAATGTCGTAGAACAAAACGTGATCTGTCTCTTAAATTTGTGTCAACCATAGACCTTATTTCGGGCTATTTTCCAAAATCCTATGGAGAAATCCCATTGACTCTGAGACGAGAGAACAGGTAGTGGTAAAATGCTAACACACTTCCGGGTTTAAGGACTCATCACTGCACCACTCTATTGGATCGTTTCTCTAATATACTACACATTACATACATTAAAGGTGGGGTAGGTCATTTTGGAGAAACCAGCTCGAGTGCGCTAGAATTTGAAAATACACAGCCGGAACAAATCTGCCACTTCCTTACAGAGCCCCTCCTCCAACACACACGAACACGCACATGACCAATGAGGGCACGAGATAAGTTTGTGCACAGATGGAAGGCTGACAGGCAGGAAGGCCATCCAGTTATTTTAGCTGGGCCGGCTTAAATTATTGGTCGAGCTTTTTACAGTATGACCACAGTACAGTTTTTTTATGGATTCTTTTTCAAAGCACTTAAGATATTCATTGCTATCGGAATGTTAAGAGCATTCCATGGAATATAACAAAAAGTGTATCTCGAGCCGGTTTCTCAAACTTACCTACCCGACCTTTAAAGTTAGTCCAAAGAAAATCTTTCCCCTCCACAACAAGAGATGACACAGCATTATGGGCGTTGTAGTTTCCAACATCACATAGGATGTGATGCGCACAGTAGATGAAGCAGAATGTTTGCACTTAATGTGTGTTGGTTCTGTAATCACAGAGCAAGCTTAACTCGGGGCACAGGGAGACAGTCAGCAAGTGATGCAATTATGGGATGTGACATTTAATCACCCACCCTCGTTTTAACGCTCACACATACAGACACCATATGTATGCGCTCCCTCTTTAGAACGAAGGATTGACATGTTCGCCTGGAAGAGGAAAAACAAAGAAATGGAGTCTTGCCTCTGCCCACACACACTCTCTGTATGGATGGCATTTGTGCGCTATGACAATACAGAGTGGTTCTGAGAGAGCAGATTAGTGTGTGTGTGTGTGTGTGTGTGTGTGTGTGTGTGTGTGTGTGTGTGTGTGTGTGTGTGTGTGTGTGTGTGTGTGTGTGTGTGTGTGTGTGTGTGTGTGTGTGTGTGTGTGTGTGTGTGTGTGTGTGTGTGTGTGTGTGTGTGTGTGTGTGTGTGTGTGTGTGTGTGTGTGTGTGTGTGTGTGTGTGTGTGTGTGTGTGTGTGTGTGTGTGTGTGTGTGTGTGTGTGTGTGTGTTTAGCTGTCTGGAGCCCATCCATCTCAGTTTTGCTCCTGGTCTGTCTCAGTCAAACAAAGATAGCAAAGCTGGCTGTGGTTAGCAACCAAATCCTTGCTTTAGGCATACGATACCTTCCATCAAATTAAAGCGTTATTTTAACTTTACAAAGTCTTCAAATGCATTGCAAATGGAAATGTAACTTTGACGGCAAACAATGACAAATAGACAGGTCATTTTGAATATAGTTTCCCTCTTCGTAATATGTTGCATCTTCAAGGATGCACCTCATTAAAATCCCCCAAAACTAGATTAAGCTTTGATACTTTAGGATAATAAAGAAAGCCCTTATAATGAGGAACCAACACTGTTAGATTGTTTCAAGGCCTCATTCAAGTCAAACAAAGACAGTCAACGTCATAAAATCTTCCTCTGCATCCCACACTAGACACCTTCAGATAATGGTCCTAAAATGTAATGTTTATTGGCAGTGAAAAAAAAATGTATTCTGAAAGTGGGGAAGAGCTAAAGAATCAGTACAGCTAGAGATAAATGATGAAAGGGGAATGGCTAATTAAAAGTAATAATCCATATGTACCAGCCATGCAAGTAACAGATATAATGAAACTTTATCGCAGCTTAGTGTAACCCTTTTCCATATCTGTTATACCATCAAAGCCTTATTGAGACCCTGCAGCCTCAAGGCAGATTAAGTCACATTCTGTTGAAACACTAACTCTTTAGATCATTATGTTTAACACATCCCTATATAGTTTAAAATCTACCATATCATTTAGTGCTCATATAGCAAGTAATGGTGTCTCCCAAAACGGAGCTCTCAGAGACTTCATCAACCCTAATCCCTTTTCATTCTTCATTTCATTTTTCTCCAGTAGCTCACAGTTATAGAATTTCATTAAAGTGAACTCACTATGTGCCTCGAAACTAAAGGCTCTCTAAAAGAAAGTGTATATATGGGACATTTTGTATAACTAGAGTACTTATTGGCTGATTACAGCAAAAGAGGCCTTCATCAAACCAGCAAACTACATTAAATCTAAATATAAAGTAAAATATAAAAGAGAAACTGTGTTCATGTACTCTGTTTCTTTGTAATTTGGAGATTAAGAGTACTACATCCTTACTTGTGTCCTTACTGCAAACCATTTATAGAAACAGAAACAGACAGACTCAAATTACATTTCCCCCCGAGTCATCTAGTGTATTTGTTTATCTCTTCCTTTTCTAGAAGCCTGTCCCTCTTCCCCAACATGTATTTGCTTATACAGTAATGAAGAATGGCTAAACAGAATGGTTGATGTTAGCCATGATTATGAGATACAACTGGACAGATTTGAACCTTTTAGACTAATCTAACATAAGTCATTTTGCCAAAACAACTCTATATTGGATGCTTAATCCATAAACACATAAGAGGTAATATGTGTTTAAGGTACTTAAAATCAGCACATATCTGATCCAGCTGGATAAGAAGATAGCAAATCCCAAATGCGTCACGGTAATAAACATGGTACTTGGTTGCAGTCCATGTGACCCGTCAGGTTATTCCAGGTCTAACACAGCAGATGTTCATCTCTTTATGGGTGTAACGATTGTGTCCCTCCCTCTGGCTATAACACTCCATAGCAGTGACCCACAGCTCCTCCACCCTCATCCCACGGTAGGACAGCGCACTCTCTTACGACAACCTCACACCCCTGCTGATTGTGTGACACCCGCACCAATGGCTTCTGACAGGAATGGGGTATAAATGGCCTCTAAGTCAATCGCTAGGTCACTGTCTTCGGGGGATGTCATTCACACCCACCCACCCACCCACCCACCCACACCCACACACACACACACACACACACACACACACACACACACACACACACACACACACACACACACACACACACACACACACACACACACACACACACACACACACACACACACACACACACACACACACACACACACACACACACACACACACACACACACACACACACACACACACACACACACACACACACACACACACACACACACACACACACACAGGTGTGGTCCAGTCTTCTAGAAATCATCTGTGCATGTGATGGAGGAATGCACAGTGCCTGTAGGTGGTGTGGTCTCAATAGCCATGCAGTAAGCAGTGTGCTATGTGCATGTGATTGAGGAATGGCATGGATATTCAAGTGTACTTGAATGGCTTCTGTTTGTTTTAGTCAAGATTATGCTAAAATATACTTTCCCCAACTATATTTAAGTTCCCTATGAAGAGCCAACCTTCAATTTAGAAAATTCCCAGTTTATTCCAGTTTATTCCCATGGAAAGTTTCCATCTTTGAAAATTCCCGGAATTTTGCAACACTGTTATGCTTATCGTTTCGGCTTCAGCATTCAGCACTGGAGGTCTGCAAAGCGAAAATAATGAAGTTGCACTGCTCTGCTTGTGCTGCTCCTCTCCATTTCCACTGGGTTTTTTTAGTAAGGCAACTTAGAGCCAAGATCTTTAGTAAGTGTCATCTGTACTCTCTAATGCTGGTTTATTTCTATTTTAGTGGGAATGCTGACACAGCATTTCAACTATCTGTTATGCTACGCACCACATTCTTTATTATTCCGCCGGGTTATTTTGCGCCACTATCCTCTCACATTGAACATCGCAGAAACTCCGTTCAAACATCAAAACGTTCAGCTCGGTCGGAAATCGATGGCTATTACTTTTATCATTCATAACTTTCATAATTCCAGAGATACATCCCATAATACATCACATTTTTAACATGGAAGTCAATGGAGAAACTCTTCAGACTTCAACAATCTTCATGCAACTTCAACTCCTAACTGCTCCTTCTTCAACTGCTAACTGCTCCTTCATACTTTCACTCAGAAACCTCATTCCGACTTTAAAATGTCACATCTTTCTGACATTAGTCGTGTAACACAACTTTTAAATCTGATTCTTACTTTTAGAGATATTAACCATTGTTCAGACCTTGGTAGAGAGGCCTTCTTCAGATTTTAGAGTGTGTGATGTCGCAGAGTGG
Organism: Notothenia rossii; assembly: GCF_949606895.1. NCBI lineage: Eukaryota > Metazoa > Chordata > Actinopteri > Perciformes > Nototheniidae > Notothenia > Notothenia rossii. Next base: position 19,898,054 of record NC_136902.1, read on the forward strand.
AGGACAGATTTAATTTTGCCTTCATATTGTCTTTTAAACCTGCCATAATTCCCAAACCCTACATTCCTGAGACATAATTTTTCATGACAAACGTAGGAAAACATCTCGTAGCTTGAAAGATAAAAAAAATTAAGCAAAATAATTAAACAAAATGCCTCTTGAGGGCATGAAGTGACAAAAACTTTCAACATGTCTCCATTGAAACCCATTGTAAGTTCACCTTTCCCCACCACAGCAGGCGCACACCTTTAGTTAATCTGCCAAAAAGCCACATTATTAACCTGGAAGTACACAAAAAGTACACTTCAGATGCTCAAGTTCCTTGACATGCTTCACGCTTTGAAATTTCACAGATATCTGTTACGGTTCTTCAACAAAACGTTCACATGTAACAGGTTTATCTCTCATTCAGAACAATGAAAATGCTTTCCTCTCACTAATCACCATGGAAACCTTTGATCTCTGGACACGTCGTTAGCTCAAATATAAACAACTGTGTCATGGAACATGATGATGTCATAACTCCAACTGACATGCTCAGAGCAGCAGTCTTCAGATAATGGTTAATGGTCCTGCCCTCAACAGCTCTACCTCAATTATGGGCTGTCATCATATGCCGTTTCCATGGAAACGCATCCCTCGCCATAAAAGACGATGTCGCTATACATGAACTCCTATGAACATGTTCAAAAAGTGCTCAAACTTCACATGTGTGTTAACAGTCCAGCCGTGAAGACATCCACGGGATAGTTTTGAGATTTCTTCAAATGCCGTTGCCATGGCAACACAATGCTCACCATGAAACACGGTTTTCTCATAACTTCAGTGAAAATGCTCCAAACAGCCCAAAACTTCACAGGTTTGGTAACGATGCAGCCATCAACGCATCTAAGCGTATTATAGGATGTCATCAAATGCCGTTGGCATGGCAACAGATCATTCACCATCAAGTTAGTTCAAAAGTTTCCAGTTCAAATATTTGTGTTTTCTTCTCTCATCACACATTCAAGCCCCCAGTGTTCATGTATCATTACACATTACATTTCAGCATAGCAGTTTAGCATCAGCTTTTCATCATAAAGCATTCCCACTAGCAACTTCTTCAGGAATTGCATTCTAATCTCTAGTTCTATACTGAGATGTTTATATTTTAGAATTGTTTGTTTCTACCCTTTTAATTTGTTATTATGTGCAATGCCTTGTTTTGTTTTATGCTGCTGCAAGTACATCTTATTTTATCAACCCGATAATGAGATCATTGACCGAATGATCCTTAATGAAATACGTCATAAACAAAGACTCCACCGAGTTCATGTCACGGTTATGACAGTGTCATGTCAGTCTAACAGACAACCAATCTAAATAAAGCATTATCCAAAACTGTTTTTGCACCTTAACACCTGAAATCTAGTGTCTCTGCAGACTCACTCCAGCTGTTCACCACAGCTTGTTAAATTATTTAAAATAACAGAAATTTAATTTATTCAATGAATGCATACTTGCATACTCACAGTGTGATAATTCAATGTGTTGAGGTGTCTGTGATATGCTCAGAGCTCACACTGAATCTCCATATTCTCACACAGCCCTCTGTCTTGCTGTTCAAATCAAATTAGCATCTCTCTGCTCTGCATCCAATCAGATTAGTATCTCCGCTCCTCGTGGTAACATCAGCAGCTTTGACCTGTTCCTCCCCAGTGAGTGTGCTTGGTGGTAGAGGAGTAGCCACGGTAGCCAAGGTGTATTTTTCGACCTCTTTGAAGTCAACGAGCTGATGGATCTGATCCAGGGAGACTCACTGTCTGTGAACAGCACACCTCTATGAGTCTGTTTGTTTTTCTCCTTCAGAGGAAAACGGAGCTGGACACACTGTCAGATTATGCTGTCAGATTATGTTTTGCAAAACAGGCCAAAGATGCAATGCCGTTCCTGCCTGCTCATTCTTCCTGTCTATTTATTTGTCTCTCCCTCATATACACACACACACACATGCCACCCACTGTAAGATCTTTCTGTGAAGTCTGGCTGCCCCTCCTCTTGAATCACTACACAACACACTAGAGAGCACCCACCAGACACTTGTTCTCTGAGTGTTAGTGTATCACTTTCCAGTACTGTTTAACCATGAAAAGGGGTTCAAGTGTTCAAGCAGATACCTTTTATGCTCTCTGAAAGCTCTGTCACTATGCAGCCTGCCAATTTGCCACTACAAGAGCGGATAGCATTTGAATTAGTTGGATTTGTGTGGAGGATCTGTGTGTCCATACAGGGAGATAGATAGATTGGGGGTATTTGGGGTCTGATCTGCAGTTCCATTAAGAATCCAATGATCCTCCAGAGTTTCATTGATTAGAGGGAGAGGAGAGTGATTGGGAGAGAATATGGAAGAAGGCAGTGGGGCTATGCGTAGTAAGGGTTAGTACTTAATGACTTGCTTCCCTCCCTACTCAGGAGTTTTCCTCCCTAAAGCTCACTATGTTAATCTGTTGCACCTGTTCTCAGTTGGTTTGGATATCAGCTTAACATAACGGTACGTCCACACAGCAGCTTTGAAAAAATCTTGAACATTTTGGAGCTGGGCGTGTCTGAGAGCTTGGGGATTTTTCGCGAGCAACGCGACCAACAACCAATCACATGAATCTCCCGCCCCCGGCATACAAAGCAAAAAACCCTGGGGATTTTATGCGAGCAATATATATATATATATATATATATATATATAAACTCCCCAAACAGGCGAAAATCTACCAGTTTCACCCACTGTCTCTGCCACCTCCCTCCATGTCTGGTTCCTCCGGTTTGTATCCTGGTAAATAGTTCTGGTTGTAAAGAACCGGGTGATTTGCTACCGTAATTTCTCGTTTGGAATATGAGGAAATGAACTGCGGTCTGGCTCAGCCAGCTTGCACGCGGTTTGATTGGCTACTATGGCTACTGCTTGTACTGTCAGATTTGCATAAACGGGATTTGATTGGTTGACGCTTCCAGCTCAGCTTCAAAAGTTGAACATTGCTCAACTTTTGAATCCTGAAAATCCTGTAAATCCTGTAAATCTTCGCTTCGCTTCCCCACAATGCAGTTCGGCGAAAAGCGAGGCAAAGTGACGTCACTCCCATTCAAAGTCAATGGGCAGAGAAGCGTTGGAAGATTTTTTTAAAGCTGCTGTGTGGACGTACCGTTACACCTCGCATTCAGGCATGCAGAAACAGAGCCAGCGGTAGAATGCAGAGCAAGCTGCACTGTATATCATCCATAACACATTTTCTTAGTTTTATGCGGTTACAATAAAGTCTGGTTATTGTGGAAGCAGATAGTCCCTTAGCCCTCATCATAAACTGATTTCTCCTTCACTGAGCTCAGAGGAGAAAACTGGGTAGAGGAGAGGTTGGAGAATGGAAAATGGTGAGCAGAGGACAGGGGGATGATGGGAAGGGGATACTGAATTTAAAAAAAAGTTTTTAAAGACTGATGAAGAGGAGCAGAGAAGAAGGATAAGATGATGATAGAGGTCAAAGACAGGAGAGTGGTGTGTCCAGGGAATATTTAGAGGAGAAACGTAGCGCTGTGGCATTGATCAATATGACAATAAGGAGAGGACAGCCAGGGTCTACCCAAGTCAGAAGAATTTACAGAACAGAAGAAAAAAACACAATATAAAAGAAATGAAATCATGTCAGGAATCCTTGAAGGAATCTTTGTTTGGTCAGCCTCTCTCTTAAAGATCACCTATTATGCAAAATTCACTTTTTCGTGTCTTTTATACATAAAAGACATGGTACGTGTCCCCTCTGTGTTAACAATTGTCCCCTCTGTGTAAAGAGATTCTGAAAGTTTCAGGAAAAAAGATTCTCTCACTTTTTGTTCTGATATAAAAACCTGTCTGAAACTGAGCTGATCAGATTTTAGCCACTTTACGATGTCATAACGATTTTTTGGCTTTTGTAACCATTAGCCAATCACCAACCAAGGTAACTCCCCCCCCCCCCCCCCCACCTTATCACCTGAATCTCCTCCTAGTGCACCATTGTGTTCTTTTTAACCAGATATCTCTCAGAGGGGCGTGGGGAAGGGCTCCTTATTTTCATCTAAAGTAACAGACCCAGAATCAGCACTTTTGAAACAGAGCTGAAACAGAGGGGATTATGGGATGCTACAATCTGTTTGGTATTTCGAGCCAAACACTTCAGAGACATGTTTGTATATATCTGAAACCTATAATATATTGATGAAAAACAGTATAATAGGGGACCTTTAAATATGCACATACTTAGGAATCACACAATTCAACATGACAAGCATAATAGAACAGGTTTGTCTATCCCAAAGGCCGGTATTACTTATAAATGCAGTCTGCTACAGTAACACTATCAGCAGAGTCTCTAGCAAAGAGTCTGGCTTGTTTTTGCTGCTAATCTGTGCCCTAAAGCTTGCTGCGAGCAAACACTAGACAAGCAATAGCCAACTGCACGCATGATGTGCACCTAAGAAACCTGAGAAGTTGACACAAAGAGGTTTTCATTTTAAATGTATTAAGGAGTAGATGTTTTCTTGCCTCCTGACAGACAACCTTTATGTGCTATAATGTGAATATGCCAACTCATGTTGCTTGCTGAAATGTCTCAGCATGATGTTCTTCAACCTTCACAACCGGTGATGCTTTAGTACTTTCTTGTTCATTCATTCATACTAATTGTTTGCCTGGTGGCAGCTAGAAGACTTTGCTTTTGTACAGAAAAAAAGCTGCTTGATGCTTGAATCTTCATGAACTCTTCTTAGTGACTTTGTGTATGTGGGACCAGTATTGATAAACAAAATATTTTTAAATAATTTAGCGAGAATAGAGACATCAGTGTTTCCCCTAGGATGGAGTCATAGCAGCGGTGCTAAGGCACGTGGGCCCAGCATAATGTGAGCGCGGAGCGCTTGGAATTTTTTTGTGCGTGCGAAGTGCGCCCCGCCAATTTGTTTCTATGTGTCAGCACAAGAAAGGCTCTTGACGCCTAGTACCAGGGCCGGTTCTAGACAATTTGCTGCCCTAGGTGAGATTTTAGGCGACATTTTATGTCTAAAGAATAAATGAAAAATCTCTACAAAAGACAAATACACTGCAATAACAGAAACTTATTGACATAGGTAATAGACGTCAAAATGGCTTCAAATGTATTCAGTATTGTATGAACATGTTTGAATTGGGGGGTGGACGTCACATCCTCTAGGGGGGTCCGGGGGTATGCCCCCCCCGAGAAGATTTTTTAACAGTAAAATGCGTCAATGTGATGCACTTTGAGCACACAATTACTAGAGACCTGATCTAGGGGACACAACTCTAAAACGCCCATATGAAAAAGATCGGTTTACATTTTAATAATCAAATAAGTATGTGAACATAACCAATAACCTACCATAGCCAATTACAAATAAATGTAGCTTATTTTATTTTTGTTGTTCATTCATATCTTATTTTACCTAGTTGACATTTATTTATTTATGCATATTTTTTTTGTATCTCTCCAACTTTAAACTATATTTTTGGTTAACTGTCCTATAGTATACATTGGAATGATTTCAAACCTGTTTTTATTTATCCTAATAATTATAAAGGAGTGCCTTGGAAATATGTGTTTACATAATTTGTGGTCAAAACGTTTGAGACCCACTGAGATAACTTAGACTAAAATTAACTATCTAAATACTCAGAGAGTCCTTAACCTCACTGAGCCTCTGAGTCCGACAGGAGAGCTCTCCTCCATAACAACAGCGCCGGTACCGGTGCGCCCTCTCCCTTGCTTGCTCTCTCGCTCGCACTTTGGCTGTGAGTTGCGGGCGCCTGATAAGCCAACATCACCCACTTTCATCACTTACAGCGCCCACCGTACAGGGCAAATTTAAATGTGTAACCGGGGTGAAAAGGGTGTTACATTTACTTAATTATGAATGTTGTTACATCAAGGCCGAACATTTGGATGAGCGCAAACGGTCAAAAATGTTTTTTCCCTCCCAGAGCTACCAGTGCAGCGCCCCCCAGATCTGGCGCCCAAGTTTATTTTATTTTATTTTATTTATTTTTTTTTGGTACCTGGCTGGCGCCCCCTAGCAGCGGTGCTCATATTTCAGCAGCGGCGCTGCGCCGCCACTATTTGTATATAGGGGAAACACTGGACATTTTACAAAACTCCTTTCTTTCTAGTAAAACAAACAAATAACAGTCCCTTGTGTCAGTGTCAATGTTAAAATAAATAGTTTGATATTTTGGGAACGACACTAAATATGATACCACTAACAACTTCGCATGTTACATTTAAGACTACAACTAGTCGCCGATTAGCTTAGCATAAAGTCTGAAAACAAATAGGAGATACAATACAAAAGGCGTTTTCTCAAAAAGTAGAAACATTCAGTAAAATGAAAGCTTAGCGAATGTAGAAGAAGCTTAAAGTATAAATATTGGATACAGTCTTAGATTTTGGTTTGCATGCTGTTGTGCTTCAAAGAACAACATTTCCCTTCCCTGCTGTGCTGTTTGTATACATTGCATGGAGCATAAATATTGACACATTTGCGTTGTTTAACCTTGTACTATAAAATACAAGTTGAATGAGCCTTGAAAAAAGTATTTGCAGAGACTCATCTGGCATCACATAAACAGGAATATACTTTTCTGAAATGAGTTTTGGCAATTCTCAGAAACAAGTGTGGCTATGAAACTCAATTGAGCAAATTAAGCCCACGCTACAACTGGTTGTCAGGATATCCATCTGTCACAATGTTGTGCTGCTGCCAAATTGTTTTGACACTTAACAAATGCATCTCAAAAGGGCTTTGCATCCGTGGCCAAAGTAGCTTTAAGCTATCTCTTCCTCCTTTTTTTCTCTGTTCTGAAAACATAAACCTATCTGTTGGAGCACACTTGGAAGGATCAACTGTTTCGTCAATTATTCAACAAAAGCTTTCAGATCAAACCGGAAAACTGTTTGACCACCACTGGCAGTGCACACCTTCAGCCTGATATTGAACAGCTTTAGGCTGGCTTTGTGTTTTAACAATTGTTGGTAATTACAGTAACAAGATGTATACAATATGTGTTGCCAGCATTATTGTTCACTCTCACCAAAAACATCTGTTACCTTATGTCAAATTTCACAGTCACTAATCGGTTATGATCCTGTTGTACATCAATACTTGTCATTTGAAAATAGTGTTGTTATTGATTTGCCATAGGACTGCAAAAACAACAACCTTTGCACTTACTTATACAATTCTGAGCTTGTAACGCAACAAAGAAAACTCAACTCTCTGTATCTTGCGTATCTGATCTTTAGGAATGGTTTGATTGACGTTGTATGTCATGTAAGCTCATAAGATGTATAAAGTAAAAATTCCTGTCCAGAATAAAGAATAAATAAATAATAACAGAATAAATAACTTAAACTAAGAGAGGAATTTATTTATGTACAGTGTTGGGACTAACGCGTTACAAAGTAACAAAGTAACGCGTTACTGTAACGCCGTTACTTTTGGCAGTAACTAGTACTCTAACGCGTTGTTTTTTTAACTCAGTTACCGTTACTACATAGTGCGTTACTCCGTTATTTGTTTTATATAGTCTCGGCTCCCAGACGTTGGTGAGCGGCGCCAACAGCGAGGCGAACAGAGATGAGAACTGTACTTAAGTAAATGTACTTAGATACTTCCTGTGTCACGTGCGGAGACGCGCTGGGGGCGTGTTTGTGTTTAGTAACAAGACTATCATGGCGGCGGCGGAGCACAAGTCGAGTTTCTCCGCATGGAGATATGCTCACTATTTTACTTTTCTTGAGCATAAAGAAAAGAACGTGTTAGTTAAGTATAAGTTGTGTCTTGGCGGGTCAATGATCCTATCTACTGCTCAAAACAGCAATTCCAATCTGTTAAAACATCTGCAGAAACAACATGCTGGGACGAAGCTAGTAGCTAAGACCACAGACCCAGAGCCATCCGACGCCACCCCACCTCCACCCAAGCAACAGCGGCTGGATTTCTACCGAGGGACTGCTAGCCAGGTGAAAGTGGATAAAGCCATTGCACGGTATGTTGTAGAACACATGCAGGCAATTTCTACAGTTGAGTCACCCGCTTTCAGGGAGCTAGTAAGCATGATACCATGTCCGGGCGGCACACGGCATATGGGACGCATAACGTTTTCCAACTACCTGGAGAAAGAATATACCAAAATGGAAAGCGAGCTAAAGAAAACATTTGAGGGGCTGGAGTACATCTCGACCACCGCAGACATTTGGTCTGTCCACAACAGAAGCTTCCTCGGGATAACATCTCACTGGATAAACCCCACCACTTTACAACGCCAGAAAGCTGCATTGGCCTGTAAAAGGATAAAGGGTAGGCACACGTATGATCTTATTGCTAGTGAGATTGACCACATTCACTCTTTGTATGGAGTGTCAACAAAAGTTACCTCCACGGTTACTGATAAAGGCTCTAACTTTGTGAAAGCCTTTGGCATGTATCAACCGGAATCGCTCTCTGACGACGATGATGAAGAAGAGGTTATCTTCACTGACGTTGCAGACGTGCTTAACACCGCCGCAGAGGAAGGGATTGTTTTACCTCCACACCAAAGATGTGCATCTCACACACTAAACTTAATTTCATGCGCTGACGTGCTGAAGTGGCTCCTTTCAAATCCTGGGACTAAAGGAATCTACAGAAGCTCTACAGCTAAGTGCACAGCACTGTGGATGTGGAATAAGGCAAGCAGGTCCACAGTGGCCTCAGAGATAGTGAGCAACGTGGTCACCAAAAAGCTGCTTGTGCCATGCACTTCAAGATGGAATTTATTTTATGATGCTGTGGCAAGAATTGTTGAAATGCCTATGATTGACTTGAGTGCCATCTCTGATCGTTTACAGCTAATATCTATTAGCGACAGGGAACTTCCTTTTCTGAAGGAATATTGTGCCATGATGAAGCCACTCACAGTTGCTCTGGACATCCTGCAAGGAGAGGACAACTGTTACTTTGGCACTCTCCTGCCCACTCTAGAAACATTCATGTCAAAGACCTTGGAGATGAAAGACAGTCTGACTGTAGCAACTGGCCTACCTGAAGCCATAGTTCAGGTAAGAAACAGTCATCAACACTTTTGTAATTATCTGGTTTTCCCTCTTCACTGTACAGAAAGACTGCATGTAATCAGTGGACTCATTTTTATTACAGCACACATGGTATAATTGTTAACTATAGAATAGATGTCATTAATATTGTTAGCTGAGAGAGAGCACTAATATAGCCAAAGAAAATGGATGAAATATGCAAAAAGTAGTTTTCAATGCATTCTATTTAAGGGACACAATAAGTCTTGAACATATTGATAAACTGACTGAAATGTATAAACTCTACTCCAGGGTGCAACAGAAATAAATAGTAATACTTTTATTGGCTAAATAAAGTTTTAGTTTTAGTTAAAATGATTTAATAACTCATAATAACTATAGTTCAAAATCACCTGGTGGTGTGCAGCTTTCATGGAAATGTAAACAAATAAAATGAACAAATAAAAGGGAATCTCACTTATTCTAATGTCTGTGTCACGGTGTGTATGTTTTACAGGCTATCGAAAAACGATTTGCATCCGTCGTGGGAAGCAACGATGCAATGCTGGCAGCCGTCACACTTCCCAAGTTTAAGTTACGGTGGGTGAGAGACCAGAGGAAGAAAGAGATGGTCAAGGGAATCCTGGCAGCAGAGTGTCACAAGTTTCTCCCTGGCCCTGAGCAGCAACCAGCCAGGAATCCTGTATCTCCGACAACTCCACCAGACTCAGGCTCCTCCAAAGACAAAGAGCAGGACTTTTTTTGCTTTGAGGATGACGATGAAACCTTCAGCACTGTGGAAACTGAGGTAGTGGCCTACTTGAAAACAGCCGAAACAGGCATGGAGATTCTCAAAAAATGTCCCACAATAAAGGCAATTTGTCTGAAGCTAAATGCAGCTACCCCATCCAGTGCACCAGTTGAGAGACTCTTCAGTCTGGGAAGTCTGGTAATGTCTCCAAAGAGGAACAGGCTGTCTCACCAAAGGTTTGAGAAGCTGCTTCTCATGAGGTACAACCACTGGTTCGAAAGCTAAACCTCCACTCAAACATTAATTCAGGTCTTTGCCAATAAACACTTTTTATTGTTTTGATTAACTAGGCCCACATTTGTTATCTGTGTGTGTGTGCCACAGTGACACAACAGCACTTTAATTTCTCTGATATATATTCCACAACACTTATTGTATGCTTGCTGGACTTCATACTTGAACTAAAAGAAAAACACTGACTTTTTTGTATACTTATTTTTGTTGGACTACAACAGCAGTTGCCTCTATATGGTGCTGAAAGCACTTTAATTTTTGCACTTTGATTCTGAACAATATATTCAGCTTACTCTCCCATTAGTTTCAGAAAAGCCGGCATACAACTCTTATTTTATGGTGTTGCTCATAGATGTTTTTTGAGGAGCTGATGTTTTTTGTTTTAATGCATTTATGGTCGTCTTGTCTGTACCAGCATTTGGTGTGAAAGTGCATTCATTTTTTCCAACTTGATTCTGAATAATATATTCAGATTGTATTTGATCTTGGGAATGTTAGTGTGTATTGTTGAGTGTGTTCAGATCCACCATAACAGGTTTACAGCTATGTTGTGTTAATTATGGCAGACTAGACCTATAGATTGCAGGCAACTAAAGTATTGTAAGTTTGTTCTGGCCTGAAATAAATTGGCACTTTGAAACATATCTTTGTGTTTGTATAGACCACATTGCTTAGCAGAGTTCAGTGATGCAAATGCATGTCAAGTTGATCAACAGATTGTATTATTCTCCAACTCAATAACAGTTATAAGAGCATTAATGGGAGCCCTTTTTTCTTTTTCTTTTTTTTTTGGAAGCCCTTTTTTTAAGTAACTAAAATGTTACTTTTCACAGTAACGCATTACTTTTTGGTGTAAGTAATCAGTAAAGTAACTGAGTTAATTTTGAAATGAAGTAACTAGTAATGGTAATTAGTTACTGGTTTTCAGTAACTAGCACAACACTGTTTATGTATAAAATGCAGAGATTATATTTGATCTGAATTGAGATGATGTAGGGTCCTGTGAACGTCTCACACAATAGAAAATGATTGCTGAAAGCGATTGGATTGTACTGGGCCACAAATTATCAGAATGAAAACATCATTTGGATTGACTGATAGATTTGCCTCGTGCACTCACCTGTAAAAGTGTCCATCCTTTATCCCCCAGACTTGCACCACTCTCTGAGGTGCGGAAGGGGGCAATTGAATTACCCCCACCCTCTCTGGCCTTTAGAGAGTGATATGGGACTGGATTCCATTACACAAACTCTATCTAACCCAGACTGCGGCCTATCTAAACCTCATATCCCTGACAACACTCCATACATCAACCACAGGCTAATACACTGAAATGGGCAGGGGCCTCACCCACAGATATAGCATATGACCTGTCTCTCTTTTTAACTCACAATGGCTACCATTTGTTTGCCTTAACATTCCTAATACTTCTTGCACTTTTTGTAGACCTTTGTGTCTTTAATCTATCTTTGAGTTTGCTCACTTCTTATCTATACCACTTCAGTTTATTCCTAGTTGCTGTCTTTTCAACACCTTCTGCATTGCTGTTCCTATATACATTTCTCAATCAATCAATCACAATGGTTTTTACATTGTACTGAAATTGTGAATAACAGAGGGAGAATAGATTAGTTGACGTTTCTCTTAAAAAAGTTTATTTTGTCATCCTTTTGTCTTTCGACATTCTTAATATTGACTATTCAAACAACGGAGCAAGGCAGTGTTCTCATTCATAAAACTCCGTTCGATGTCTCACTATGGAATGCGCCTCAACGCGTATGCAAACAGAAGCATCAATCTCATTACGCCAATCCTGATTGGCTGGTGATCTTGACGTCTACGTCAGGGAATCCACCCACCCTATAAGTAGCTTGCGCTACGACGCAGCGTCATTCAAACACCTCTTCTCGCTTCAGAGCACATCTCGAATTATCAGTAGCCGGGCTAGCTTAACGTTACACAGACTGAACCCAAAGCTAACATTCGGTCGACGGGCGCTTGCCGGTTACTTTTTTGCTTTGCAAGAAGACTGAACAATATTAACACACCAGTTAATATTGTAATCTGCCTCGCCGTTTCTTTCTTTCGAAATTACGGTAAGGTTTGATTTTTTTCTTCAAGCTAGTAACATACCTGTTGCTAGCTTTTCTTCCCTCCACACCGACACCACGGTAGCGAGGTTGTTCTCTTTTCTTTCTCACACCAGAGGAGACAGAGATAAAAACAAAAAGGTATTAACACACCAGTTAATATTCTTTAAAGAATCAAATCTACGCCGTCGCTTTTTCCTTTCGGATTAACGAGAAGGTTGGATTTTTTTCTCGGAAACGTACCTGTTACTAGCGTGTCCACCCCACGCCGACACCCCGGCGAACAAAGATGGACCCTTCTCTCCCTCACACCAGAGGAGTCAGGGACTCGGAGGCTCGGCTATGCGGCTGCGGGTTCAAGATCTCAGGCACAGACTCACACCAGGTCTGCTCGTCCTGCCTCGGGCTGGAACACGCCCAGGAGGCTATCGATAACCCTGGCTCGTGCAGGCATTGTGCCTGAGATTGAAAATCTGGCAACGCCCTTTTGGAAAATAGTGGGAGGGCTTAACATTCCTCTATACTGGTCTTTGGCAGGTCGTAGGCAGGAAGCTGTAAGCTAGAGTCTGAAATTCAGTGCTCCATCTGTATATGGACAGGTCAAAAGAGTTTCGTTGCAATGACCAACTCTTTATATCCTGGGCTTACCCTCAGAAGGGCAAGCCCGTTACCAGGCAACGGCTCTCCCACTGGATTGTGGAAGCGATTGCTCTGGCTTATACGAGTCAGGGTTTGGAGGCACCAACGGGCCTGGGTGCTCATTCTACTCGTGGACTGGCTACATCCTGGGCTTTGTTCAAGGGTGTTTCCATCCAAGACATTTGTCCAACAGCGAGCTGGTCCTCACCTCTCACTTTTGTCCGCTTTTACAGGCTAGATGTCTCCGCTCCGAGTGTGGCCCGCGCAGTGCTGGACCCCGTGTTGAGACAGGGTTCTACCTGTTAAGTTCTGGTTGTTTTGGTGATTATCGAGATAAGCATGTCTAGCAATACGAGAGTTTCAATATCCCATAGTGAGACATCGAACGGAGTGTTATGAATGAGAACTATAGGTTACTTACATAACCCCAGTTCTCAGAGTAACATGAAGTGAGATGTCTCACCAGACGGCCCTTCTTGCTAAGGCGAAGCGAGAAGAGGTGCTTAATAGGCATGGGCGGTATCATTTTTTTCATACCGTCATACCTTGCTGACATCATACCGTGGTATACGGTATATGACGGTATCAGTCCCAATTTAAGGGGTAATTTGTCCCAAAAAAAAAAATGTTTACTCACTATATCAACAGCCCCACCAAAAATATTTTCCACCAGCCGCCACTGACGGTATGACTTGGGTCGACTTGACTGAGGTGGCGTTCGGCGGCAAATAGATGTTTCGAACGGTATATTATATGTTCGGTGTAAAATGCAGCCCGAGCCGATATCGGATACAGGACGCGTTTGTAGATGTCCGACGTTGTTTCCATAGTGAGCTAAGTTAACATTATATCATCATACATAAACATTTTCCGGGAGTAAATACTTGACTTATTGAATAAAGTTTGCTATATTCACTAACTAGTTTGGCAAAATTATTCCGTGCATGTGTTAAAAACCTTATTTCCATTTGATTCATTGGATTACTCGCGTGAATGTTTAGCACGTAAATGCTTTCGTTTTTAAAACCGTCCGACCTCGACTACAAAACCATCAACCAGTTGCATAGGATTAAAAAATGTCAACACTCACTCACCCCGTCTTAAACATTCCCAAAGAAGTGTCTCTGTCTCTCGTTGTGCTGGATGAAGTCACTGGCGACGAGTAAACCCAAAATAGTCCCAAACAGGCGCAGAGGCAGTTTTCTTTTTTACTAGTTGTCCGAGTTCGGGGCCGGCAAATGCTGCCGCCATCTTGCTCAGCTCAGCTCTGTGCTGAGCTCTGAGAGCGGGAAAGACGGACTGCCCTCCCCTGCCCTCTGCTGGTGCGTGCTGTGCATTACAATCAATGTCGTCCCTGTCAAAACTCCGTGTCAGTGTAATAGAATGAAACGCATCTGTGATTTGGCGCACAGTCTGTGACGTCACGGTATTGAAAATCATACCGACGGTATTTCGAAATACCCTGGTATACCGTAATACCGCCCAAGCCTAGTGCTTAATATACCGCCCCTAGGAAACACAATACCTGACAAATGTTCATGCAAGGCATTCTTAAGTGAACCTGCAAAAACGGCCTTTTGAATTAATATTCCAAATTAAATCAATAATAATAACAATAATCCATTTTATCAATTTGTTTACCCTTAGAAGTGAACATACCTCATAATGTTACATCAGGATGTTAAACTAAGCTTTTGCCAAATCAATCATTATTACTGTTTCAGATTTAACTGGTGGTTGAATAAACAAAGCCTTTTTTTTTTTTACATCATGCAAATCACTAACACATTTTTCAATTTCAGCATCAGCCTTGTTACTCTAAAATTACATCTTAAATAGGAATATTATAAATGAAACAAATATTTAATCTTCAGACATTTTCTTAACAAAAGGAGAGTAATCCCATCTCTCTATCTAGTGAATAGCCAACATATTTAAAAAATGTCAGATATACAAAAATAAGCCCAAATACTCTTTTACTATTAAAGTCTAAAGCTAGACCTAAACTGAACAGTTTTGGTATTGGACAATTTAATCTAAAAACAAAACAAAACTGCACTTGTGTTCTTGTTATGTGTTCTTCAAAATACATTAGTAAATACCTTGTGAAGTATTCACAATATAACTAATCCTCTCTAGGATATGAAATCCATTCATCTTTAACCAGATAGTATTTCCCTATTTATTTTTAGTTCATGATAATAATGGTATAACGTCCACACGTTTACCCATAGCTAGTCACTATGTCAAGATTATCATGTGTGACATAATAATCAGATGTCTTGTTAGCCAAACAAGGATATTAAACTTTAATCTTTTCAGTATTCCAGACCATCATTAAACAATCAGCCTCCCTTCCTAAACACTAGCATTGCATGCTTTCTTCAGAGTCTGAACAGACTGAGACCAGCCTGTCTCAAGATCTTGTCATGTTGAGAACAGTCAATGATTCATTGTCCTCTTCAGCTGTAGTCAGTGGCAGGGTCCCCAAAAAACTAGAACAGGCCCTGGTCAGTGGGCTCCAAGGAAACTCTCTCTGGCATTGGGATGTCCTGAGGGGGAAGGGACCTCTGGATCAATATGATACAATCAGCAGACACACGTTGTCCTCTGTACAGCAGAAATCCCCAAAAACTGCAGTACCTCTTCACACCACTGTTGCCTTGACAACGAGGCACAAGCAAACTGTCCATACCTCCTCAGAGATGCGTTCTTTGGACAGTTCTTCTGTTTGCAATGAGCAACATTTCACCAACACACTGATTCAGAGTACAACCCAAAGGTGGCGCACAACTATCCAATGCTGCTGTAATCACAGCAAATCAGCTACTAGAGAAAAACTCAATGTAAATCTCTCCCCCAGCGGGTGACAAAATAAAACAGCTGAGTGTCTATATGGTCAGGAATGCTGAAACATGTGAATTTTAAACCCATTAATGGTAACAGTCTTCCTATTCTTCATTACTTCAGTTCTAAGTTAATAGGCAAAACAAAGACACCCTTCTTAATCACTATAGATTAATCTTTTATCTACTTGCTTATTCTATTCTTTTTCAAATTGTTTATCTAAGTTGTGTGTTACAAGCATGGTTAGATTTGTAACAGAATACAAAACTAACTGTATTCAGCGCTATATATTTAAAACAAGTAATCTGACTAGAGTTAATGAATATATTTTTGGAACACTTTAAGGAATTATTACAAAATGTAATCTTCATTATTACTAAAGCTGAAACCTAAATAAATCATCACGGAACATTTTTCTGTCCTTACTACTTAATTGTTTCAATAAAAACTAAAAAGCATTGTGAAAACTCCCATTTTTGAGAACATCTCAACACTTTTATTCCATCTAAGCACGGATGTTTATGACAAACTCGTCCTATTAATCCCAAACGGTCTTTAATGGTATCAATTGTGAACTTTTCTTAATATTAATTGTAAATGCAACGTATGTTCTCTTTAGAACAAAGACAGGATAGTTGCAGCTGAAACTGGTTAATAGCAATTTTCTGTTAACCTAGATAAGCCTGTTGTTCTTATATCTAGTAAATATATTCGTATCTTATGTTACTCATAAAACAATATGACATTTTCCAGAATATTGGTTAACTTTATTTAACATTTATTCTCTCTCTACTCTTCAAACCATCTGACTTTTCTCTCTCTCTTCCTCTCTGCGCCCTGCAGCCCCTTTGTGTAACCGTTTGAGATGGCTGGAGCAAAACCTCGTGCAGCACCTCTGTCATGCTTAAGGCTACTATTAGCATTGTTAGCACCGATGTAGCTACCACTCGCTTACACGCTAACCCAAGCCGTAACATTAACTACGTAGCTGATTAAAATCATTAACACATAAATAAGTACTCGAATTTCACTTACTGCAAAACCGCATTCATGCATCGTCTGTTTCAACCACAGAGCGAGTCACAATAGTCCAATATATAAGCATGAAGAACAAACAAACACGGCCGGGGGCAAGTTGCGTTCCCTGGATGAGCTGAACAGGCAGAGTGACTGTAGCTTCACGGAGCAGCTAGCAGAGAGACAAGAAGCTAACAGCAGCAGTCAGTTCACAGAGCCATCACTCAATGTGACCACGCCCTAATTTATGCAAAAACTTTAAGACCTAATATAAATAAAAGGATCGTGTTAGAAAACAATTCACTCACAGATCCATAATCATGAAGGTGGAATCTAACTATATTCAAAATAATATTTATTGCATCCATGGGTAGAAACATGTTTTTTTCTGCTGTAAAGTTGGGCATTTTAACATGGGGGTCTATGGAAATTGCTCCTTTCTGCAGTCAGTCCCTATCGGCCAATATATGAACTGCAGTGTGTGCCACTTCCGTATTGGCGTCCCGGCTCTTCCGCAGAGTTTGCCGCTTGGTTGAGGCGCATCACATAGTGAGACATCTCACTTCATGTTACTCGGAGAACTGTGGTTACGTAAGTAACCTATAGTTTATACTACTCCTTTTTTTTGTGACCAACTTTTTATTGTTTTTTTTTGTTTTTTTGCCCTCACAAAAGGGACTTATACAGATACAAATTATATAGACCAGGGGTTCCCAAAGTGTGGGAAGGTGAGCCTCCCCTCAGAGAACATAATCACAGCCGCGCCCCCCCTCCCAATTATTATTGCTATTATTATTATTATTGTTGTTGCTATAATGCAGGGGTATTCAATTGCATTTCAAAGAGGTCCAGTAAGAGAAAATGTCATAAAATGCTCTGTTTTCGCTACCTTTCTCTTTTTTGATTGGCTGAGCGTCACCTCCCTTAAAACATTAAACAATAGCTTTTTTAAACCTCTTTATCTTTATGTTTTAAACATGTTGAGGTTAAGGATGGCAGCTTCCTCATACGTTGCACTCAGAGAGAAATAGTTGAGACGGAGATGTCTTTAGCAGCAGGGAGGAGTAACGTTTCACCAATCTTGTGAGGTTTACCTGCCTTAGCTATCCGTAACGCCACTCGGTATGATGCTTCGGTTGCCTTTGTATTCACAGTGCTAAATGTGTCAATGACATTTTTCTGTGACTGCAATTCCTTGAGCTTCCGGTCAAAAAACTCCTGTGGCTTGGTCACCAAACATGGGTGTTTCGTCTCAATATGACACCGGAGTTTACATAGTCTCATACTGTAATTAGCTAGCACCTCGCTGCAGATAACACACTGTGGCAGTGGAGTGTCATCAGGACCGGTCCATGAAAATCCTAGCTTCAAATAATCATTGTCATACTTCCTCCGTTTTCTGACAGACGCTGTCTCCTCTCTCACTTTAGGTAACTTCACAAAAAATCTATCCATATTTTGCCGCTCGCATACATTTAGCTGAAGTTAACTAGCTAGATTTCACTGTTTCTCTTTATTTTTTTCTGGCGGCTGCGCCTCCCTTGAAGCTCTCTGGCGCCCCCCAGGGGAGGCGCGCCTCACACTTTGGGAACCCCTGATATAGACAATACAAAAAGAAAAAGAAAAGACAAAGAAAGAAAAAATATAGGGAATCCCTTTCCCATGCCACCCCTGCCCCCCCTCTTCCCACCCATCTTGCCCTTTCACAGAAAATCCTACCTGATGTTTTTTAGCAATCGTCTGAGTTCATCTACGTATATATTATATATATTATAGCATAGAATTTATCAACATAAAATACATTCATACCTTTTTTTTCCCACATAACATTTCATCTGTTTAAGCTGAATTGCGATTAACTCCTAATAATCTACAATTGCACCAAGGTGTGCGTATATGTACAATCATCATTTACATGAATGATATTACCCGATCAGCAGCTCTTTGAATAGCCTCTAATGTTTCCCCCTTAGCCTTATTAGCAGAAGCGATTGACAGCTCTGAGATTAGTAGGTCATGGAAGGATGATATCCATTGCTTAATAAATAAAGTATGTGGGGGTTTCCATCGTATTAGTATTATTTTTTTGGCTGCTGTTAGACCAGCGAAAAGCACCCTTTTCTGATGTTTCTGTAGGTTAAGAGAAGAATCATCATTCAACAATACAATATTGGGAGACAGGGTATGTGAACTCCAATAATCTCAGATACAATGTCAATAACCTGTTTCCAGAACGTTCTTACTGCAGTACATGAGTCCCTGAGGGGACGCTGGCGTGTTTTTCGCCGCTCTTCATGCCGACGCTTACTTCTCGTGTCTACCACTCCCTGCCATCAATCTATTTAATTCCCATACACAGCGGAAACATTGTTCTCCTCTGGTTTTGTGTTTCTGCCATCTCCGTTGCTCAGCCGACTATGTTTGGCTGCTGTTTAGCTCTTAGCCTCAGCCACCCTGCCATTAGCAAAACGAGCTCACCATCACGCTCTGCTATCCGCGTAGTCCCCGTTCCGGATTTCTCCGATTGGGCTCCTCTCTGCCACACTCCCAGGACTATCCACAAACCCTCCCTCAGTCCGGCCATTCCAACTGGGCTGTTTTCCATCACCGCTGCCAAGGTTCGAGGTCCGGTTGCTGCAGGGCTAATGGTGCTAGCTGCTAGCTGGCTCGCCGCTCTTCTCATGATGCTGCTCCAATACTCCTCGCTGGAACTTCGTAACTTTTTCTACCACACTATCCCCGACTGCCTTGCCGTTATCAAATCCCTTGGGCTTCTGCGTCCCCGCTACATACACCGGGCATCCAGATGCAAGTTTTTCTACTCCGAAACTCCTATCCCCGCAGTTATTTCTGACAGACGGTCTGTCGCACGGCGATGTCGTCATCACAACAAACGACGTCATCCGACCAAACCTCCCGTTCGCTCTATCTACCTGAGGTCCCTGGCCTGTGCTGACAGTGTGCTGGTTTCTCCCTCCCTGTTCCCCCCAGCAGCTATGAACAACTATGTGACATTTATGCTGCAGAATACCCGCTCCCTCAACAACAAAGCACTACTCATCCACGACATTATCACTGACAGAAGCATTGACATCCTATGCTTAACAGAGACATGGCAAAATCAGCAGGACTTTGTGACACTGAATCAAGCTACACCCCCAGGCTATTTGTACATCCAGAAGCCCCGCTCCCTGGGTCGTGGTGGTGGATTGGCTGTTATCCACCGAGCTGGCATCCTGGTTAAAGAACTCCCAGTACCTACTACCACCTCATTTGAGTGTGTTGTCTTCAAACTGGCTGGGTCTGCTCGGCTCCAGGTTTCCCTCATTTACCGCCCTCCTAAAGCTTCCACTACCTTCCTGTCTGAGCTGTCTGAGTTACTCACCTCTCTCTGCTCCATGTCTCCATCAACTCTCCTGCTCTGTGATTTTAACATTCACGTGGACTCCAGTAAGTGCACATTCGCTGCTGAATTCCTCTCACTTTTGGATTGCTTCAGCATCAAGCAACATGTCCTGGGCCCCACCCACATCAAAGGCCACACGCTGGATCTGGTGTGCTCTATCGGCTCTCTGCCCCCCGACCTACAGCGCCTCGACCTGGCTGTATCTGACCATCATGCCATCCTCTTCACCGTTCCGGTCTCCCTGCCCAGGCAGCATCCTAAACGCACCATTATCTTTAGGAACATTAAGACTGTGAGTGCACCGGCCCTATCCGACCTGATTTCATTTAATTTAATTTCAAACCTTTATTTAGACAGATTGGTCCCTTGAGATCATCGATCTCATTTACAAGGGAGACCTGCATCATTTAGTTCCACATGAAACATAAAAACAACAAACAAACAAACAACAGAGGATATCATATTTACATATTCAATATTTACAAATACCCAGAGTGTCAGAAAGCATTTCATTTAGACGTGCCTTAAATACATTCAGAGAAATAAAAATGCTCAATTTCGCCTGTAGACTGTTCCAAGCAAGTGGAGCTGCGCACATAAAAGCTGTCTTACCTAAGACAGTCCTTACTCTTGGCACATCTAACAAGACTATATCCTGCGATCGCAGACAATAGCTGCTTGCAACTTTCGGCTTTATCAATGAACAGATATAATACGGGAGTTTGCCCAACATAGCTTTATAGATAAAAGTGTACCAGTGACTGAGCCGCCGTACAGTGAGTGATGGTAAACCTGCCTTGGTATACAGTGTACAGTGATGAGTAAGTGCTTTACAATTTGTGACAAATCTCAGAGCACTATGATACGCAGCATCTAGTTTGCTCAGGTAGTTGGCAGGTTCATTCCTATACATCAGATCACCATAGTCCAGCACAGGTAAAAAGGTCACAGTGACTAGCCTTTTCCTGGCCTCAAGCGAGAAACAGGACTTATTCCTGAAAAAGAAACCTAGCCTAACCCTCAGTTTTTTAAGCAGGTTATTGACATGAAGTTTAAAAGAGAGACAGTCATCAAGCCAGATACCAAGGTATTTATAACAGGCAACAACTTCAAGTTTTGTTCCTTGCGTTGATACAATATCTAAAACAGGCTCTGGTGTCTTTTTAGCTTTTGAAAAAAGCATTATCTTGGTTTTATCCACATTTAAAAGAAGCTTTAGTTCAGAGAGCTGAGTCTGAATAATGTTAAAAACAGCCTGTAATTTAACAACCGCCTCCTTAAAGGAGGGACCTGCACAGTACATCACGGTATCGTCCGCATAAAAATGTAAAGTAGCTTCATTCACATTTTCACCTAAGCTGTTGATATATATGGAGAATAAAAGTGGACCTAAAACAGAACCTTGAGGAACACCATTAGCAATGTTTAACCACTCAGAAGACAGCCCATCAAAGTGAACACATTGGGACCTTTCAGAGAGGTAGTTCACAAACCACCCCACTGCATGGCTGGATATGCCAATACTGAGTAGCCTCTGTTTTAAAACGCGATGATCAACGGTGTCAAACGCTTTGGAAAGGTCAATAAACAGAGCTGCACAACTCTGTTTATTATCTAGCATACTAGTAATATCATTTACCACTTTCATTGTTGCAGTGATGGTGCTATGTTGCTTTCTGAAGCCTGACTGATGTTTAGACAGGATATCATTTATACATAAAAACTCCTTTACTTGTTCACTCACAAGTCGTTCGAGCACCTTAGCCAGAACTGACAATTTAGAGATTGGCCTATAGTTATTTAAAATAGTTGCCTCAATCAATCAATCAATCAATGTTTATTTATATAGCCCAATATCACAAATGTTACATTTGTCTCAGTGGACTTCACAGTTTGTACAGAATATCAGTATGACAATACGACACCCTCTGTCCTTAGACCCTCACATCGTACAAGGAAAAACTTCCAGAGAAAACCCCAGAGTTTAGAGGGAAAAATGGGAGAAACCTCAGGGAGAGCAACAGAGGAGGGATCCCTCTCCCAGGACGGACAGACGTGCAATAGATGCCGTGTATAAATTGAAAAGATAATACATTTGCAACATAGGTAGTCCAAATGTTTGGAAATGCATGTGTGTATAATAATAAGATGAATCCACGAGGATATCCATCCAGGACTTATGATCCAGGACCACAGCCACGACTCAAGATCCAGGACTCGCAATCCATGACACAGGACCGCAGGATCATCCATGACTCCGGATTCCGGCGTATATAGACACCAAAAAGAAAGAAATTTGGGGAAGCTGGGTTAATCGGAACATGAGAGTACACAGGTATAGACAGAGAGAAGGAAGAAGTAAGATGTCCCCCGACAAACTAAGCCTATATCAGCAAAACTAGGGGCTGAATCTAATCAGCCCTAACTATAAGCTTTATCAAAAAGGAAGGTCTTAAGCGCACTCTTAAAAACGGATAGGGTGTCTGCCGTCCGAACACAAACTGGAAGCTGATTCCACAAAAGTGGAGCTTGATAAGAAAAGGCTCTGGCTCCCATTGTACTTTTAGAGACTCTAGGAACAACCAACAACCCTGCATTCTTGGAACGCAATGCCCTAGTAGGACAATAGGGTATAATGAGTTCTTTAAGGTAAGATGGCGCCTGCCCATTAAGGGCTTTGTAGGCGAGAAGAAGAATTTTAAATTCTATCCTGTGTTCTATAGGGAGCCAGTGTAAGGCAGCCAGAACAGGAGTAATGTGGTCCCTTTTCCTAACTCTGGTTAGTACACGAGCTGCAGCATTTTGAATCAGCTGAAGCGACTTGACTGACTTCTTGGTACACCCTGATAATAAGGAGTTACAATAATCCAGCCTTGAAGTAACAAATGCATGGACTAGTTTCTCTGCATCGTTTTGAGGCAAGATATGCCTGATTTTTGCAATGTTACGTAGATGGAAGTAGGCGGTCCTTGAAATTGATTTTATGTGGGTGTTAAAGGATAAATCCTGATCCAATATAACACCAAGATTCCTTACAGTCTCACTGGAGGCCAAATTAATGCCATCCATAGTTAATATATCTTTAGATAATTTGTTTCGTAGATTCTTCGGGCCAAGTACAATAACTTCAGTTTTGGTCGTGTTTAACATTAAAAAAATTAAGGTCATCCACGTTTTTAAGTCCTTGAGGCAGTCTTGAATTTTATTTAGATGATTAATTTCATCAGGCTTGATTGATAAATATAGTTGAGTATCATCCGCATAACAATGAAAGTTTACAGAATGATTCCTTATAATATTGCCTAACGGAAGCATATATAGGGTGAACAAAATAGGTCCAAGCACTGAGCCCTGTGGCACTCCATGGCTAACTTTGGTTTGCATGGAAGATTCATCGTTGACACGTACAAACTGAGAGCGTTCAGATAGATAGGACCTAAACCAGCCTAAAGCAGTTCCCTGTATGCCAACTAAGTGCTCTAGTCTTTGTAATAGGATATCATGGTCGATAGTATCAAATGCAGCACTAAGATCAAGCAAGACAAGAATAGAGACAAGTCCCTTGTCAGAGGCTATTAGAATGTCATTTGTGACTTTAACCAGAGCTGTCTCTGTGCTATGTTGTGTTCTAAAGCCAGACTGAAAATCTTCAAATAAATCATAGTTTTTTAAGTAATCACACAGCTGTTTTGCGACTGCTTTCTCAAGAATTTTTGAGAGGAACGGAAGATTAGAAATAGGTCTATAGTTGGCTAAAACCTCTGGATCGAGGTTGTGCTTTTTAAGAAGCGGTTTTATCACTGCTACTTTGAATGATTGTGGAACATAGCCTGATAATAAAGACATATTCATAATATTTAATAAAGAAGTGCTAATTAATGGAAAAACTTCTTTTAACAGCTTAGTTGGAATTGGGTCTAAGATACACGTTGATGGTTTAGAAGAGAGAATCATTGAATTTAATTGTTCAAGGTTTATGGCTGAAAAGCATTCTAGTTTACTATCTAGTGTAATATTAGAACTTACGTTTCCGGGAGCTGTTGATAACACTATACTGGTCAAAGGCAAGAGGTCATTGATTTTGTTTCTAAGAGTAACAATTTTATCGTTAAAAAAGCAAATAAAATCATTACTACTGAGTGCTATGGGAATAGAAGGCTCAGTCGAGCTGTGGCTCTCTGTCAGCCTGGCTACAGTGCTGAAAAGAAATCTTGCATTATTCTTATTCTCATCTATTAATGAAGAGTAGTATGCTGCTCTCGCTTTACGCAGTGCTTTCTTATATTCATTGAGAGTAATATGCCAAATTAAACGAGATTCTTCAAGTTTAGTGGAACGCCATATCCTTTCAAGTTGTCTCGACTTTTGCTTTATTTTGCGGGTTTCGGCATTATGCCATGGAGCTAATCTATGTTGTTTTATTTTCTTCTTTTTCAAAGGAGCAACAGAGTCTAATTTTATTCGCAGCGCATCTGTAGCACTATCAACAACATGATCAATTTGGGGTGGTGTACATTTTGTATAAGTTTCCTCCCCTACATGCAGACATGCTATCGAGTTAAGTATTGGTGGAATCTCTTCCTTAAATTTGGCTATAGCACTAACAGATAAGTTTCTGCTGCAGGAGCTTTTGGCTAATGCTTTGTAGTCTAGTAACAGTACTTCAAAAGTTACTAAGAAATGGTCGGATAAAGCAGGATTATGCGGTTCGACTAATAGTTGCTCAATTTCAATACCATAAGTCAGAACAAGGTCAAGAGTGTGATTATAGCAGTGGGTTGGTTTATTTACACTCTGAAAGAAACCAACAGAATCTAATATAGAGTTAAATGCAACAGTAAGGCTATTTTTATCATCGTCAACATGAATATTAAAGTCACCTACGATAATTACTTTATCTGTTTTAAGTACCAAAGCTGATAAAAACTCAGAGAATTCTGATAAGAATTCTGAATAAGGACCTGGTGCACGGTACACTGTAACAAATAAAATTGGCTGCAAAGTTTTCCAGGTCGGATGCGTAAGACTGAAAATGAGGCTTTCAAAGGAGGTATAATTTAATTTTTGTTTAGTATTGATAAGTAAACTTGAGTCAAAGATTGCTGCAACTCCACCTCCTCGGCCCGTGCCTCGGGCAATATGAGTATTGATATGGCTGGGTGGAGTGGCCTCATTTATGCTGACATATTCTTCATGTCTCAACCAAGTTTCAGTGAGACAGCATATATCAATATTATAATCTGATATTAAATCATTTACCAGTATTGCTTTAGATGCTAGAGATCTTATGTTTAAGAGACCACATTTAATCTTCCTGTTTTGTTGCACTGTAGTAGTTGTTACATTTACTTTTATTAGGTTATTATGTATGACACCTCTATTAGGTTTTACCTTAAATTGTCCTTGGGCAGACACACACACCGTTAATATTGGGTATTTTATTGGGGTCGGGATTCCTATGGATGACTGCCTAGGAGAGAGCGCAGAGAAGCGTGTAAGACTGCGACTCTGCCTCCTGGTCTCAACTCCAGTTTGTCATGGATTAAGTCCACAGAGCCCTGAAATGTTTGCCGAAATGAGATTTGCACCTTCCAAAGTAGGATGAATGCCGTCTCTCTTAATCAGACCAGGTTTTCCCCAGAAGGCTGTCCAATTATTGACGAAGCCCACATTGTTTGCTGGGCACCACCAAGACAACCAGCGCTGAAATGATGACATGCGGCTATACATGTCATCATTGATCAGATTGGGGAGGGGACCAGAGAAGATTACGGTGTCCGACATTGTTTTAGCATAACTACACACCGACGCCACATTAAGTTTGGTGCATTCTGATTGGCGTAAACGAACATCATTACCACCGACGTGAATAACAATCCTACTGTATTTACGTTTATTTTTAGCCAGCAGTCTAAGATGCGCCTCAACGTCGCCCGCTCTGGCCCCCGGAATGCATGTGACTGTGGACGCTTCGGTCTCTAAATTCACGTGTCTCATAATAGAGCTACCAATAACCAGAGTTGGCTTCTCAGCGGGTGTCTCGCTGAGTGGGGAATATCTGTTAGATACGTGAACGGGTTGGTGGGGACCTGCGGGTTTCGCATTATGCCCCTTCTGAACAGTCACCCATTCTCCCTGCTGCTCGGGAGTTGCCGGGGGACGGCTAAGAGGAGCTACCTTTTGCCGGTCCGCACCGGCTAACATGGGCGTTACTGTAGCTGAGTTATTTTCTAAGATGCGGAGCCGGGCTTCTATGGCTATGATTCCCGCCTCCAACCTAACAACTATACTACATTTAACACATGTATCGGTACCAGTAAAGGAGGTAGGGGAGTAACCAAACATGAGACAGTTAGAGCAGGAAATAGCACCCGAGGGTGGGGAAAGAGCCATGGCTAGCTATCAAGCTAAAGTAGCTACCGTTAGCAAACCCAAAAAGAGTGTAGGCAACTGTGGAGTTACAGTCGCTAAGAGAAGGAGAGTTTGTGAGTGCTTAAGCTGTAGTAACGTGTGATTACAACGTCAGGCAGTTGCCGTGATCAAGAGTTTTAAAACGATCGATTAAGTTAAGATAATAAGCTATCAGCAACAGAACAGGCACACGGGATACCCGGAGATGAAAACAACAACCGGAAGTTACAACATGCTTACCGCAATAGTGGTCCGTGTAGAAACAGGATGTTTTGAGCCTCCCCTCCTTTTAGTAGAGGCAAGACATAAGCAGACTTCCATACTTTAGGAATTGTATTTGTGCTGAGGGAGAGGTTAAAAAGAGAAGTAAGAGGTGGAGCAATAAAATCTGCAGCTATCTTTAAAAAGAAAGGTTCTACGTTGTCCGGGCCAGCCGGTTTCCTAGGATCTAACTTGGATAAAGCTTCATGGACAATACCAACAGTTAAAGGAGTAAAACTGAAATGCTTATTAAAGCAATTTAGCATAGTAGCCCTGTCTGATATAATGCCAGATGCTGTGGTGAGGCACGGAGGTAGCTCATTTGGGATATCACCAGTGGAAATCGATTTTATGGCTTTCCAAAATTTCCTAGGATTATTCAGGTTTTCTGTGGTAACTGACAAATAGTACTTTGACTTTGCACTTTTGACATGCAAAGTAAAGCTATTCCTTAGCTGCCTAAAGCGTAGCCATTCTACCTCTGAGCCTGATTTCCTAGCCTTTGCCCAGGCATTGTTTCTCTCATGAAGGAGACTGGACAGTTCAGCAGAAAACCAGGGATTGTTTCGTCCCTTCACTCTAAATTTAGGCAGAGGTGCATGTTTATCTATAATTTTCATAAAACCAAGCTAAAAATAAGACCATGCAGTTTCTACATCAGCACACAGATCGATTTTTCCCCAATCAAAATCAAACAGATCATGTAAAAAACCCTGCTCCACAAAGTGTTTTTTATCTCTCTTTGTGATGATGCATGGTTTAACTTTTTGGACCTTAGTGTCCCTAATTGTGGCTACAACACAGTGGTCACTCACATCATTAGCAAATACTCCCACAGATGAGTATTTATATGGAAAATTTGTTAAAATGAGATCAATTAAGGAGGATTTATTTGGGGACTTAATATTTGGGCGAGTAGGACTGTCTATAATCTGAGTAATGTTCAAAGAGGTACACAGGTTTTTAAAATCCTCTGACACAGAAGTTAACCAGTCCCAATTAAAATCACCAAGCAGTACTATTTCCTTGTAGGAAAGTTGAGATAACAGTTTTGCCAATGAAGATAAGGAGTCCTTGACAGCCGAGGGGTCCCTGTAGCAACCCACCACCATGACCTGTTGACCCTTTGTTACTTCGACATTCACAGCTAAAAATTCTAGTTGTTTACGAACAGATTTGGAAACCATATTTGTTACACAAAACTTATTTTTCACATAAATGACAACGCCACCACCTTTTTTAGGACGGTCAGTGCGATATACATTGTAACCATTTATGTAAATGTCAGAGGCCAAGATGGATTTGTCTAGCCACGTTTCTGATAAGACAATGACATCAGCATCAGTTGAACTCGCCCAAATACGGACAAAATCTAATTTAGGTAACAGACTGCGCACATTTAAATGAATTAAACCTAACCCCGATCTAGAAATAAAATCAGCAGGAGTAGCTATTTGACTAAAACTACTAGGTGGACCCGGATTTGGCTGTACATTTCCTGATAGTAACAACAATAAAAATACCAAGCACCTTTTCCTCTTAATCAACACACATACATTGTCAGCTGTTCTAGAGTCACCAGCAAACTTCGCGAAAGTGAGATTAGAGTTCAAAAAACAATTCTGAAGGACCATTGTGGCAGGCATGTGAGAAAGACAGACATTTGACGAAATGAATATCCGCGACAGTGCAACTAGCAATTGTTTGTGCAACCCATCCGAACCTGTGCAGGGGATGTCCACTGCGGGCGGCAGAACAGACCCGAATCCAGCAGAATTTTCAGGATGACTAGCGAACTTCTCCTTGTCCAGCACAGTCAAAAAAAGGCACAGCAGAAACACGACATTTGCCATTTTCCCAGTCCAGCTCAACAGCATCCACGATGTTCCCGAAGCAAAACCACGTCAGGACAGCAGCAAGGAAATAGGCAAGCAGCAGTGTGGCAACACTCCGGTTTCTCCGCGGTATCTCCAGACCAGGCCTCCCCCGCACAGTAGCACCCAACAGGTGGGAGTAGGCCTCTAACAGCAGGTGGATAGCGGCCTTCAGCCGTGGGAACCACAATTCATGTGCTTGATGAGAAGAGGAACAGACTTATGACTGATAAAGCAGAGAAGCTACTGTTCATTCAAAAGAACCTCCCACTTTTCCTTAATAAGTAGACAAGGCTGGCTTATCATAAGCTTATCTAGTTCTACATGTCTACTCTATACCCACTTTCCTGAACAATTTTCATTGTGAGTTATAATTCACCATCTCAGGTTATCATTAGGGGGAAATGACAGCAGCACAGTGTTCAATATATTGTACTTTCGGTATCTAAATGACACAATGTTGTTTACATTGCTCATGAGGACAGACCACCTTATTTGCAGATTCTTGAAATTGTAATTTAATTTGTAATTGATTGTGGATTTTGTATCCAGTTTTTACTTTATGTATCTTTATACAATGTTTACTACTTTGCTTATGAGGACAGACAGCCTTATTTACAGATTCTTGAAATTGAATTGTAATTGAATTTTTAAATAGTTACATTCATGTGGATTTATCCAGTTTGCACATTTGTATGCATGCACTTATAGGTGCATTTGTTGTTGTTGAAGGCCTGGCTGTTACAGTCTTTATTTACACTATTTTGTTGAAGGCCTACTGGCCTAGATGTTTATGCAGTTTTAAAGCACCTTGGATTTGTTCTGAATGCACTTTGTTGTAGTTATCCTACAGAGAAAAGAAAATGCACTTGACTTGGAATTAATGTACTGTATACATTCAAAAGTGCTGAATAAATGTTTTATGGACCCATAATAGTGATTATTATTTAAGTTAAGTTAAGTTTAGCCATAATCATGTATTTTTCCATAATCAGGTAGCTGAACAACATTGGTAAAAAATGTATACATTATATTATATATCTACAGGACTGTCTCAGAAAATTAGAATATTGTGATAAAGTTCTTTATTTTCTGTAATGCAATTAAAAAAACAAAAATGTCATACATTCTGGATTCATTACAAATCAACTGAAATATTGCAAGCCTTTTATTATTTTAATATTGCTGATTATGGCATACAGCTTAAGAAAACTCAAAAATCCTATCTCAAAAAATTAGAATAGTTCCTCAGACCAAGTAAAAAAAAAAGATTTATAACAGCAAAACACAATCAAACATTTGAAAATGTCCATTAATGCACTCAGTACTTGGTTGGGAATCCTTTTGCACGGATTACTGCATCAATGCGGCGTGGCATGGAGGCAATCAGCCTGTGGCATTGCTGAGGTGTTATGGATGCCCAGGATGCTTCAATAGCGGCCTTTAGCTCATTAGCATTGTTGGGTCTGGTGTCTTTCAGCTTCTTCTTCACAATACCCCACATATTCTCTATGGGGTTCAGGTCAGGGGAATTTGCAGGCCAATCGAGGACAGTAATGCCATGGTCAGTACACCAGTTACTGGTGGTTTTGGCACTGTGGGCAGGTGCCAGATCATGCTGGAAAATGAATTCCTCATCTCCATAGAGCTTTTCAGCAGACGGAAGCATGTAGTGCTCTAAAATCTCTTGGTACACAGCTGCATTTACTCTGGGCTTGATGAAACACAGTGGACCAACACCAGCAGCTGACATGGCTCCCCAAACCATCGCTGACTGTGGGAACTTCACACTGGATTTCAAGCAACTTGGATTTTGCTCCTCTCCAGCCTTTCTCCAGACTCTGGCGCCTTGACTTCCAAATGAAATACAAAACTTGCTTTCGTCTGAAAAGAGGACTTTGGACCACTGTGAAACTGTCCAGTGCTTCTTTTCCTTAGCCCAAGTCAGACGCCTCTTCCGTTGTCTTGAGTTCAGAAGTGGCTTGACCATGGGAATACGGCTATTGTAGCCCATTTCCCGGACACGTCTGTGAACAGTGACTTTTGATACCTGGACTCCAGCTTCAGTCCACTGTCTTTGAAGCTCCCCCAAATTCTGGAAGCGACTCTTCTTCACAATGCTGTTAAGGCTGCGGTCATCTCTCTTGGTTGTGCAGCGTTTCCTGCCACATTTCCCCCTTCCAACAGACTTTTTGTGGATGTGCTTTGAAACTGCACTCTGTGAACAGCTTGCTCTTTGAGAAATTTATTTTTGTGTCTTACCCTCCTGATGGAGGGTGTCAATGACGGTCCTCTGGACAGCAGTCAGATCAGCAGTCTTCCCCATACTTGTGATTTAGTTTACTGAACCAAGCTGAGTGTTTTTCAAGGCTCAGGAAACCCTTGCAGGTGTTTCGAGTTAATTAGACGATTCAAGTGATTCGTTGAACACCCTACTAGTATACTTTTTCATGATATTCTAATATTTAGAGATAGGATATTTGAGTTTTCTTAAGCTGTATGCCATAATCAGCAATATTAAAATAATAAAAGGCTTGCAATATTTCAGTTGATTTGTAATGAATCCAGAATGTATGACATTTTTTTTTTTTTTATTGCATTACAGAAAATAAAGAACTTTATCACAATATTCTAATTTTCTGAGACAGTCCTGTATATATATATTTATATTAATCATTTCGGCCTTTCGGCATTCGGTTTTCGGCCAACTGTTTCCTATTTTTGGTATCGGTTTCGGCCAAGAATTTCCCATTCGGTGCACCCCTAGTTATTTCACAATCTAAGCGATCAATATCCTCAGGGGATAGATGTGGTAAATTCAGATCCACAAAGAAATGTTCTAACTCTGCCTTTGATGTCTGTACTTGAGATCTATATAAATGTTTATAGAACTGTTCAAATTCATGATTAATACGAACTGGATCATAAAGGACAATGCCATCATTATTCGTAATTGAGGATATTTGGGCCAGCTGCTCGTTATTTCTCCTTAGAGAGGAAAAAGGTGCATACATTGGCGTGGTGGTCTGATATTGAAATATGTGATATTTCAGTATTTTTAACTAAATCTACAAGTTTAGAGGAGATTAAAATATAGTCTATCCTTGAAAATGTAAGATGCCTCTTAGAAAAGAAAGTCAACTCTTTTGATATAGGATGCCTTACTCTCCATATATCTACCAACGCATAGTTATTTTTAATGGTACTTAATGCTAGGTTAGCTGATGAATTGCTTTGGGTATTCCTTGATCTATCTAACAATGGATTAATTACAGCATTCATATCAACACCAATAATAATGTCATAATTGGTCATTTCGGAAATTACTTTTGAAAGTGATTCAAAGAACGTAGGTTCATATGAGTTAGGTGCATAGCATGCGATCAAAGCTATCTTTCTATTGCAAATGACTCCTTGAAGATAAGCAATTCTTCCATCTTGATCTTGACCTTTGTTAACAATATGTAATTTTAAGTTATTGCGAATCAAAATGATTACTTCTTTAGTTTTACTGTTTGAAGATGAGTAAGCCAGAACTTTATAAATATTATTCCCAATTTTATTTATATCTTCAGCTAATAAGTGAGTTTCTTGAAGAAATGCAATATCAGCCTTTTTTCGACTCAAGACATTTTGTAATCTTTAGATTGGAGTTAAGACCGCATACATTTAATGAGAGAACAATTAATCTAGTCATATGTATCAAACCAAATATACTTTGTGGACTTAGTTATGCATATTTTAACGTAATTTACAATGTCATATAGCAAACCCTGATTGCGATTTGGCAAGATTACCTCCATTCCCTTAATTCCCAACTTTCCTCCCTTCTCCTCACCCGAAACAAAAAACAAAAAGAGGGCCAATGAAATAATAATATGCAATATCAGCAGATAAATCATAATTTCCCTCTTTAGACTCCTACAACTCCGCTCCATTTAACAGAGCTGTGGCACGTAGAGCAGTAAGCACGCATGCTCAACATCCCTTCTAGTGTAACAAGTTGCACAATACATTCAAAGCATTAAGTGACAAAATCGATGTAACTGAGGTTTCACAAGTTTTTTTTTTTTTCCAAACACCCCTCCCCCTTTTGTTCAATTAGTCCATTAATATGAAACAATAATCCACTTGGTAATCATCAAAGCACATAACTTGAACATCAGTCACCGGTTTATAAGAGTTCAATTATAATGAAATGAGAAGCAGTTGAAGACAGGAGCAAGTTGCAGCTATCATCATACCTGCCTATTCAGCGGACTTGTTGCCGGTGGTCTGGACGCTTTCCAGAGTTGGTTTGATTTGTGTTTGGTAAAAGTCCATTGCCTCTTCTGCGTTGGCAAAGGCGTGGGTAACCTTCTCAAACGTTATCAGGAATTTAGCTGGGTAGACCAGTCCATACTTCATATTAGCAGAGTGCAGGAGATTTTTTACGGCGTTGAATTCAGCCCGTTGCTCCCGTAGTTTGGCACTCAGGTCCGAGTATATGTTAATCCTCTGGTCGCGGTACTGGAGTTTCCTTCCCTTCTCACTGACGAGGCGTTGAATAGTCCTCTTCGTTTCGAAACTGTTAAGCCGTGCGGTGATACACCGGTTGCCTTTAGCCGGCCCGTTGCAGTATGCATAGCTCACTGTGGGCAGCGGCCCAAGAATGTTTCGGCCAAACAAATCTGCGAGGAGCTAGGTTACATATGCAGTCGGTGATCCTTGTTCCAGTCCCTCTTTCAGTCCGTAAATTCTTATATATATATATTTTGATCTTCAAAAACCTCAATTTTCTGCATACATTTTTCGTTTGAACTTTGTAACAGTTTGTAGTTGTTCTCTAATTGAGTCAGGCGACTGTCTGTTTCGTTAGCCGATTCCTCCAGATGTTGGATTTTGCAGACGCTGTTCGCCGCTGTCACTTGGAGCTTGGATAGGGAGTCCTGCATTGGTTTTAATTTATCCTCCAATGCAGAAGTGATCTCCTCTCGAACGATATCTCTTATGAGTTTTCCAAGCGATTCAGGATCCATCAGGGTGCTGCGCGTGGTCGGCATCCGCAAGGCTGAACAAACAATTGGCCCGGTGTGATCAGACTAGACGTGTGGTAAAAAAAATTACACGCCAAAATGTTCTTCGATATTAATATTTCCGAACGCTTTATTTAAAGCTGTTAGATCCTTCTGAAAAAGTCACTTAATGCATATTTTGAGGGGTAGTTGGCTGCGAGCTAGACGCCTTCACTGCATGTCACCGGAAGTGTTTATACTACTCCTAATGAGCACTTGTCCTGATTAAATACATGAACGGGCTATTTCTTCTTTCAGAAATGTACATGCCGTCACTTTAAGGTTTGACAACCAATTAATTTTTTTAAATTAAGAAAAAAAGAAACAGTATATCAGGAACCACATTTCTACTTAGCTTACAAAAAACAGGTTGTTGTGTTCTTTGGTAAAATAGTGATGCTAGTTTTAAACAGACAAACAAACATTACTCCTTGAGGTGTGTCCTTGCAGGTAAGTACAAAATAATGTTTTTAACATTTGTACAAGAGATTTTTTTCTCACCCCAAATCCCTCTTTTCCAGCCTCTCCCTACTTCTTCCTCACACCTTGTTTTGTATTCCTCCTTCTCTCTTCTACCTTTCCCAAGATATCTCACCCTCTCTCTTTTCTTTCCCTCCAACCTTACATGCCCCCTTTCTCTTTTCTCTCTACCCCTCTCTCTCTGAGAACATCAAAGAGCTATGTCAGTACCAAAGCTCAGCTCAACTGTGGAGTGGTTGACCTTGGACGCTCACTAACAACCCAGGAGAAAGGGCGAGAGAGCACAAAGAGAAAGAAGAAAAAGAGAAAGGGCGATCAAACACGTGCAGGAATACTAGCCAAGCTTAGGAAAAAAATATGTGAGGCTCATATGCAGAGGGTCATATTTACTGTAAACAGTGGTGAAGAAATTTAGAGAAAGATTTTGCAGAAAAAAGAAAAATGCACACAATGATTTTACAATGACGCTGTGAGTTTGCATTCGAAAAAATGTAGGCAATAACTGAAAGACAGTTTTCTCTTTTTCTTTTTTTTATAATTGCAGTATTGTGAGCTGTATATATTTTCACACTAACAAGTAGGGATGTCCCGATCACCTTTTTTTGCTCCCGATCCGATTCCGATCATTTGATTTTGACAATTTGCCGATACCGATTTTTCCCGATCCGATCTTTATGCAATGCATTAAGAGAAAAAAAAGCATTCAAGTTGTCCCTTAAGGTTATTTTTTTGTTTAAATTGGATATTCTATCCAACATGGATATAGCTTCTTTCTTTCACAGCAACAACGGATCAGTTCAGTTGTGCAGCATTGGATCAAAACAAAATAAAGCTTATCAGTACTCGTTAGCTTACTGCTACAATTAGACACTGCGCCCTGCCCACTCTGTTGACAGATTTGAGAGAAATAAGCAACCAGGTCTATGAAAACAAGCCCCAAAGAAGCAACACATACATGATGTTGTGTAATTTGAAACCAAAACTAAGGCCTCAGGATGACTGTAAGACTTGAACATGGCCATTTTTGTTTTGTAACATTCAATACAACATTTTTAAAAAAGTATTTAAATTTTTTTTTATAAAATCCCGATCCCCGAATTTTTTTCTCCCGATACCGATCTTTTGAAAATCACGTGATCGGCTCCGATCCCCGATCACGTGATCGGATCGGGACATCTCTACTAACAAGCGATTGCCGATTACAGGTATT
Source organism: Notothenia rossii (assembly GCF_949606895.1). Lineage (NCBI taxonomy): Eukaryota > Metazoa > Chordata > Actinopteri > Perciformes > Nototheniidae > Notothenia > Notothenia rossii. The sequence continues at coordinate 19,933,477 of NC_136902.1, forward strand.
TCTACTGCACAGGGCGGAAGACTAAATACAGAAGATAAATTACTAATACTAAATCTTAGCAATATGAAGAGTGTTGTATTATAACATTGAAGTAAATGAACAGAAGAATACCTATCAAATTCCAAAGTCAAAAACAAACCTCGCCATATAATTAGAGGACAGGTTTGGTTGGACTGAGGGCCAGAGTCTCAGGATTCCACCTGACACACACACAACTCTGTGATGTGGAAACTGTGTGCTTGCATCTATGTTGCATCATTAACAAGTAACACACACTCAAATAAAAAATATAAATACAGGATGCAAGGCAAACACACACACTCTCATCTGCCACATGAAAATCCTGAATCATGGATAATGCACCTACGCACACTAAAGAGTCAAACGTAGAACATCGCAGAGTGTTCTACAGTATATGAGTGCAAGCAAAAAAAAGAAGGAACATTGGGAATAAATCAGTATCATAATTCATTCTAGGGACACATTGGCAGGTTTTAAAGATGACTGAACATTTGGGTTTAACCTCGAATTTATCAATATTATTTGGAGATTGGGTTTGGATAAAGTCCTCATATAAAATGCAAAACTTGATGAATTTAAATATGGAGTAAAACTGAAAGTAAGTCCATTCAAGAATGTGTAAGCTTCAACATACATGGTGCTTTTATCTACAACATACTGTACCAGGTAAGATATACAATCATACGTATTGCAGGTATTTGAGTCCAGATAAACTGAATTTCCCTTTACAATTTTGATGGAAGTACATACAGAAAATGCAAGCTTTTGACCTCTTGTATGAAAGTTTAAGTGACAGATGCATCAGGACACAAGCTATAAAAAGATCCATGGACAGTGCAGTGAGCGTGATCCTCCCTTTGTATCTCTCTTTGAAGAAGACATTGTTTTCCCATCTCCTCCTCTCCTTCCTTCCCCTTTTCTCCTCCCCCTTATGTCAGCGACTCCTCATCAGGGACCACATTAAAACTCAATCAATTGCACACACACACACACAAACCTCCCAACAACTGTCTCCATGTCATCTCTGGGCTCAATGCCAGCATCTCTCTCCCAGTCGCTCTCTGCGCACTGTTGTCCTCATCTCTCTCATTGTGATCCTGTGGCCTTGGTGGCCCTGGCATTC
>NC_136902.1:20578004-20608657 GCF_949606895.1 Notothenia rossii
ACACCCCCCTTCCCCCCTCACTCCCATTGCTCCCCGGGCGTTGTACACTAGCTGCACACTGCTCCTAGTACTAGACTCCTGGTACTAGGATGGGTTAAATGCAGAGGCCAAATTTCACTGTGTGTGCTGTGTGCTCTGCATGTGTGACCATTAAAGAGGGTTTCATCCCTCCCAATTCTATTCAGAGAAATCCATTTTGAAAGAACAAAGCAGGGTAGGCTAACCCGAGCAGGAAAGATCTCGTTTTCTGTGCTGTGTCTTTGCAGGAAACCCAAGCGTTCCCTGGGCCATGTACTCCCATCTCCCATCCTGAAATAGGGGGAGTGAAATGCTGAAAGCCAGAAGGAGGCAGGGGGAGGAAGGAGGATGGGGGCACCAAAATAAAAAACTAATAAGAATGACTTTATTCCCATCTCCAGCCCGCAGATGTTTGCTTCCTTCCTTTCCCTTTCATGTCTGATGAAAATCTCCTCTCCTGTTCGGATTTGAAGGGAAACATTGGTGCGGGTAATTGTAGTTATGAAAGTGTTTGTTGCTTTTTTTTGATTGAGTCATTCCCTGCATTTGTCATGAAGGCTGATATCTTTCATCTGTGTTGCTTGTGCCAGACTTGAGCATTCTTCCATGTTTATCATAAGGACAGGAAGATGCAGCTTCGTCTTGCCACCCCTCCCTTCAACATCCTGGGATCTTCTGGAAAACTTCCCTAACCAGGATGTCTCTCCAGGGTCATATGGAGCTTAGTGACCTTTGCTTTTTCATAGATAAAGCTATTTTAAAAGAATACGTTGTCCCCAAAACTATCAATTGCATATCAATGAATCCCACTATGTTACCTTGAGTTTCTGAAGAACACTTTGTTATCTCACATGCCTCCAGGGTGAACAAGGAATCCAAAAAGAGGAAAGACTTCTTGATGAATTGAAGTAAAGGGGGCCAGTTCAACATCAGCAAAACAATATCAAACCATCCATTTACAAACTCTCTCATAACTTGTGCAGTGTAGTCCCATTTTTCACAAAAACATGCATTTTCACTTAAACCTTAACATTAAAAGCTCACCTCATGATAGAGCAGGCTTACTGCTCATATGTGGGAGTACTGTTTATGTGGAAGACTTGGATTATACTAGTTGTGTGAAATAAACACAAACGTTTTTTTGAAAATATTTTTTTATTGTCCACCAGTGTAAAAATGTGTCTTCAGCTCACCAAATAACACAATAAAATCAGACAGAGGGTAAAAAAAAACAGGTCACATTACACGATAAAACATCTCATGTCAATGTCAGTGGCTTTATCACTTTGTTAAGAACATTGATGGGACTTGGGATTAAGAACTTTTTTAACATGTCTTACATTTACAGGGACTCACTGATTAGAACAACAATTGTGGGTAGTGAAATATTACTTTGAGTGCTGTTTTAGATCACTCACAGTTGAATACATGTAGCCTACAGGTGTTTTATATAAATCTACCTGTGCTCATTGGATGAAAGAGTGTGGCTATTTAATATTGATTGTATTGAAGCATATTTAGCATGCAATCACAGCAAACTGAGATATGCACAGACTCAAAACGATGAATAAATATACAGTAAGTGCAGCGTTATTGTGATTGGGCTATAGATTCTTTACAACAAAGTAACTGTAGAGAAACTGACCGTGATGCACTGAGTCAACCTCAAGCGTTCCAGGAAGCTACAGTATGACACACTACGACCTTTTAATCTGCCATTAATTTAAGCTTCCGTATGTGATTACACATGTCAGACCCCTGAGACACCACGATTCCTCTCTTTTCTTCTCCCTCATTGGAATTATCTGAAAACATTTTATGACTCTCCCAGCTATTGTTCTGAGAAAGATAAAAATAATATGTCGATGTGACAGTGGGTGTTTCAGTGGTGGAGGTCTAGGGTTTACAGGGTTCAGGGGGGTAATGCTGGCTCCCCAAACACAGGAAGGCAGCACCGTAAGTCTCATCCAGGGGTGTCAAGGCTGGACACTTGTTGTGTTCCCTCATAGACCCTCACCTTCAACTGTGTCTATTAATAACATCAGGGACATCACAGTGACCCATCCACTTATGATGGGTGGGATGAGCCGACAGAAGCAAGGGCATGCTGGTTTTAAATGATTAAATTGTCAAGAGTAGTTTTTTGTAACTGTAAATTATACTGCATATTCTAGAAATGATAATGTGTTAAAAAGAATTTTGTGTAAATTGGTGAGTATAATCTCGATGTGGAAAAGAGTCCAAAACTATCTTTAACTACCTTTAAATATGAAATATTGTGAGGGAGGGTGGGGGGGTCATTGTGTTAACATAAGTAGGCTAATCATATGTCCTTTGTAAGGTTGAATTGGAGGCGTGTGCTGTAGGAGTGGGAGCGCGCAGAGGAAGGGAGGGCAATCTTGTCCGGACGCTAATAAGACCCAATGGCTGGTGCAAGGTGGCCAGGAGCTCTGAGACGCGACACAAGACGGTGGACGAAGGAGAGGAAGAGAGGCAGTAAAAAAAAATCTTAGGAGAAACTTTTCTGGATGGACCGAGAGGATGAGAGCGCCGCGGGAGTGCCTATAGGAACTGCAGGGAGCCGTGCGTGGGGCTTTTAGCGTGCGTCACGTCAAAGGAACTGCTTGGAGCGAGAAGCGGTGAGTGACCAGACACACCCGAAAAACACCTGCGGCGAGTAGTCAGGCACCTGCCAAGGACATATGGGGATGTTTGTGGCTTAGAGGCAGCTGATAGTTGGCGGTATATTTAGGACAGAAACCTTAAAATCTAGTGAGTCTTGCTGCTGGGGGGCAAAGTTCATAAACTCTGCATGTCAGCCAATCAGGACCTTTCTTTGAGCTATGACTTTTGCTCAAACTGTACAAACCTTAAGAAAGTCAGAACAAATATCGTTTTTGACAACTATAAAACTATTTCTTTCCAAGAGTAATGCAGTAAATATAACTTCCTGTTCTTATTGTCATATTTTCATCAGCTCTAGTACCACATGATTTGGAATGGACCAAGATTTGACCCTCATTCACATCACACATCTGGCCCCGGGGTATCACTGTGATCCGCTGACTCCTGGGAGCCCCAACCCTCCCCAATGAAACAGTCCTGGTGGGCCCGTCTGGCACAGCTCGGCCTGCTCGCTGTGTGGACCTGCATGTGGCTGGTCCAGGGATGCGGGCCGGGCCCTGGGTATGGTGTCCGCTCAAGGACCAGGAGACTCACAGCCATGCACTACAAGCAGTCTTTCCCCAACTTCTCAGAAAACAACCTTGGTGCCAGCGGAGAGCAGAGGGCAAGATCACACGCAACTCTGAGCGCTTCAATGAACTTGTGTGCAACTACAATCCAGACATCATCTTCAAAGATGAGGAGAACACCAACGCAGACCGCTTCATGACTAAGGTGAGACTGGTGTGGTTTATCCAGTTCATTTATCTAATGTTTTAAGGATGTTGTTGAATAGGATGATAAACTGGTTTGCTTGTTTGTAATAACCCCAAGTGATGCCCATTAACAGTTGTATTGCAGGTACAATAAAATAGGCATCCAAGGCAGAGAGTAACCTGAACTTTTTCAAGCCAACCACTCTTCTGGATGATTGTTTAACTACATTTCATGAAAGGATAGGCAGCAGTTCACGGCTCACACCCTGCCACCCAGAATGGCACCTTATCAAATCATTCATTGTTAGCCATACCTGCTCTTTGCCAGGCTCCTAACACAAACAAATGTTCCACACAGTGTGTAGTTTTAACAAAGTACCCCCTCCCTTTTCTTGAGATAAGAAGATCAGGATGTAATTCAACACTACCTCTTAAAGAGACTGCCTTCCCCTTAAGGAACACTTCCTTTTAATCTTTAACCAAAGTCTTTGTTAATGGAAATCAAACTATTTCTATGACAGGTTCTCAGGGCCACTTGAACTTAAATGCCTTAATGTTTACTTGGGACAGGTATCCAAATTCAAATCTCCTACCTAGAAAAGACTATCTTGGCATAGACTTGCTTTTTGACAAAACATTTGAAATGCCACACTGCTGAATATGACCAAAGGGTTTCTAAACACTAAGATGTCGCCTTGCTCTCGATGCTGTGGCTTTCTGTGATTGTTTAAGTTACAAATGTGTGTTCCTTCCCCTCCCCGTGTGATTGTATGTGATGGAAATCTGCGGTCCTTTATCTGTGCCCAGTTTGTGTGTGTGTATGTGTGCCTGTGCCCCTCTTTTGCCCAGATGTGAAAGACTCTCTTTGTGTGTCATTTGGATACTCTGAGGGGTCGCCTATACAAAATTCCCGCCTGCTGAAGTAACGGCACTGTCGGAAAAGCGACTATTGTAGTTCTGACAATGAAACGCCTCTCTTCAATGGCATTGCGAGAAAAATGTACCCAGTTTGTTTTCTGTTCCTCTCGCTTTCTCACTCTTGCTGTCACATTCCCATGTCATGCCCATACATTCCTCCCCTCTGCCCTCTCTCACTTTACTCCCAACATCACCCCGCCGCTACAGCGCTTTCTTCTCACCCAACCCTTTCTCCCTCAATCTCTCCCACTCACATCCTCACCACTTTTCTCCCAACCCTAATTTCTTTTAACTCACTTCGCAAGATTTAGGTAATCAATTTAATGTCACAAAACCTGCCATATCACAAGTCACAAGAGAAATATGCGTTCAGGAGAAGATGATGAGTGTATCACTTTGGTTGCTGACCTCATCATTTTTTAAGCTTGATATTTGTGACAATGCTGACACAGTTTGTACCATCATGGGCAGTGGGGGTGTTAAGAGTCACTCTGCACATTTCCGATCAAATGTCTTGGGTGAAACCGAGGAAACTCATGCCTGGAACAAACTGGAAAAGGCAGAGAATGGCCTTGATTATACTGTCACCCTGTAGAAAAGGCCAAGGAATGTGGCAAACTGGCTACAGTAGCTTTGTTCTGTTACTCTGATTGTTGGAGCAAGGTTGAGTTGGCCTTTAGCAGAGTAAAGGAGGAATTGTGTGATGATGCCAGCAGACAAACAATTATAACTTAGGAGACAGAGACGTTGTAGAAATACGTCTTTTCTTCTGAGTTTTACTGAAATCTGTCAGTGCACTGAGGTGTAGAGTAAGCATTCATACTGCAAATACTTCTTGTACGTTTCAGCTGTGCCATCCAGCTTGTTAATAAATGATTACAAGGGTTCCTTCAGCTTGTGTGAAGTTCAGACATGCCTTTCACTGTACATGGCCAATGCTACGGATCGGTGGAATACAAATAAAATGAGTCCATAAAAATAAATCAATAATCCTTTTGTAATATGTAATTGAATGTACTTTTATATCAAAAGATACAGAGAAACACAAACATCCAACATAAAATGCATTTTAAAATGCAAAATAAAAGAGACAAACATTTAGAATTAAAGGTTAAAATTGATACAATCCACACATTATACGCACAAAGGGTACGGTTGAATATAGATTTAAGAACTAAGGATGTTGAACAGTACATATTTCCTATTAGAAAATGGCTATATTAATATTTTTTGAGACATATTTTGCTATTAGAAAAAGAAACATTATCATATGAGATAGGAAACTTGTTAGACTGTTGTTGTGATGAATGAGTTACCTGATTTGATCCCAACACTACACCTTTCTTTAGAATAATGTTATACTAGAGCCTGATTGATATTGGAAAGCTTTTTTCTTATAGCATAACCAAACATGCTTGATAAGGATCTCTGTATGTACTGGGTGGAAAATGATGGACAATCATTTTGAATGATCTGTGGTTTGTAAAAGATCCAAAACATTATTTTTCATCGACCCACATATGTGCTCATAGCAATTTATCTTTGATATTGGCTAATTTATTCGTGAATAATTCCAAATTGAACACCTCCCCTCTGTCTCCTTCTGTCTAGCGCTGTAAGGACTGTTTGAACAGGTTGGCGATCGCAGTGATGAACCAGTGGCCCGGGGTACACTTACGTGTGACGGAGGCCTGGGATGAGGACGGACACCACCCTGCCAGCTCTCTGCACTACGAAGGCCGGGCCGTGGATATAACCACTGACGACAGAGACACAGACAAGTATGGTCTTCTCGCCCAGCTGGCTGTGGAGGCCGGCTTTGACTGGGTCCACTATGAGTCCAAATATCACATCCACTGCTCTGTAAAAGCTGGTAAGTTTAAGAAGGGAGCTTTCATAAAAAATAATGCCGTGTCAATGTGTTCAGTGGTGGAATAGTTAGTTAGACCCTTCACCTAATTAAAAGTACTAATACAGCTGATAAAATTCTCCAGTTCAATAGAAATACAAAAGTAAAGTACAATTACCTTGAATTTGTTGTCTACTAAATAATTGTACTTTCTACTTTCTAACTCTGGTCATATTAAATCACTTCGCTACATGATGTATCAAGACATTTAGGACAAAAAAAGGATAGGTTATATCATCTTGACTGTTTCTGCTAATCTTCCTGCAGATCACTCTGTTGCTGTGGAGAAAGGGGGCTGTTTCCCAGGCTGGGCCCGGGTCACTGTTGCTGGAGGGGTGCAGAAGAGCCTGTCATCCTTGGCTCTTGGGGACAGAGTCATGGCCCTGTCTGCGACGGGCAAAGTCGTCTGGAGCCAGGTCCTCTTGTTTCTGCACCAGGATCAAGAAAGCTGGTCTACTTTTCTGTTTCTGGAGACAGAAGATGGTCATAGATTGGCCCTCACTCCAAATCACTTACTCTTTTTCGCCCCCCTTTGCAGACACCACAGCAGTGAGTATCAGGCTCAGTTTGCTAGCAGAGCCAAAACAGGAGATTGTGTTCTCATCCATACAGCTCAGGGTCAAGTGCGTCCATCACGGATCATCTCAGTTTCAGTAGAGGAGAGTGTGGGTGTGTATGCGCCCTTGACAGAAGCTGGAACTGTGTTTGTTGATGGGGTGCTGGCATCCAGCTATGCCCTGGTGGAGGACCACAGACTCGCACACTGGGCATTTGGACCTGTGCGACTCCTCTCCTCATTCAACCAGCTGCTTTTGGGGGAGACAAGAAAAGACCACCAGACCACAGACAGTGAGACAGCTTGCACTGAGACTCCATTTCATTGTAGCACTTTGGCATACAACGCAGACGTGTATGTGAATAATGACACTCTGAACAAACAAGATGGTCAGAGTCAAACTCTGAGGATGGAAATGAAAGAGAAGCAGACATCAAATGTGCACTGGTATGCTAGATTACTATACCGTTTTGGATGTATCTTGTTAGACTCAAGCTCATTTCATCCTTAAAAGCCTGAAACTATACTCAGTAATCATTGCACTGTTCAATGTTAAAGCTCTAAAGCATTCACCCTAACACTTCCTTATTTTCTTCAAAAAATGAAAGCACTAAAATGGCTTGCTTGCTTTTTTTATACCCGTGTTTGCATTGTAAACTATCATAATGATATACCTGAAACTACTTAATTAATATTTTGTAAGAGATGACAATCTGAGAAGGTTACTGTAAAAAATGATATTGAAAATAACTGTATAATGCTCTATTTGTACATCATGTTATTTCTGTTAATTATTTGGGTTATATGTGTAAAACATATATCTTATTCTAATGTGATAGGAATTAATTTTCCCACAACAATAGAAACTTTATTTTTGTACTTTCTGAATCATAATATATATAAATGTTAAATTGTATTATAATAATTACAATCTATGTATTGTATGTCACATGTCATGCCATAAAATCAGATTAAAATGTCATTTTATCAAGCAACAGCCTGGTTTTCTCAGCTTTAGTTTCAATTGTGTCTGTTAAGCTGATTTGTCATTTGCTTGTTTAGCAGAACTGAGTGTGAAAAACCTGAGATGCATGCACAAATATCTTTCCCTTGGTCTTAGTTGAGCATTATGTCTCAGTGTTTAAGAGCTCTGTGGAAATGAAGTCCAGCAGGCTTGCAGGTTAATGAAAAGCCCGGACGTACTTAATATTCCTCATACTGTGCCACCACCTTGACTTTATCACAGACTTTATCACATAGCTGCTTCAAGGGAGTGTTTGATTTTCTTACAATCTTAAAGGACACAGTTTTTCTTTTTTAGCAATCACTGATCAAATTGGGTCACAAGTATATCTATTGATGGTGTTGTACAGTTCATTGTTCACATAACTTTCTATGGTTACCAGTCCCTATGTACACTTTTTACACAACAGATGTGCCCTTTTCAAGTTAATATAATTGGATTTAGTTTACTTTTAAAAGGTTTATATGTATGTGTAAATGCCATATTCAGGACAGTAGTATAGGGTTATACACCCTCTTGTGGAGAAAGCTGATATCAAGCCTGAACATTTCATTTACAATAAATGCACTTGTACATGCAATAACAACTCTAGATAATAAACCGTAGTTCAACAAACTTTGATTTGATTTGTACTTTGTATTACTTGTAGTATATTAGTCAATAAATACAATGAGGTGGATTAATGTGTTCTCTGACAAAACAGTACATGTCTAACTGAAGTATTCAACACCACGTTATCACACCATGAACCTAAACAGGTCCACAAACTGTATTATGTTTATTCAGAGCTGTTTAAAGTCAATAACTCTTACAAATACTGAGCACTCAAACTGCATTCTCTTCTTTAGGTTTATGTTCTGTTGTAAACATCTGTGGAGTACTGGAGGGGATTATCCTTGAGTTACAGGAGGCAGATGGGAAAGCACCAGCTCCACTGACCGGCCAATAGGATCAGCTGATGTCCTAATACCACCCTCTATTTACATCCATCAGCCAATCAGTCACTGTCTTCCAAACAGTCTCAGCCCCCCAAAATCTAATCCAATTTTGCCAAAGCTGAATAGGGAGTTAAGTAATCCTGTCAGGGTGACCAATAATAACCTATTTTCTAAATTAAAACCTGCACACCCCACATTCAGACAATGAGAAGAACATATTTTCTGATCTAAATATAATTCTGTGTGTATGACAATATTCATTTAAAAATGAAAGAGAAGGCTGCATCAGTGGAGATTTGTTATAAATGTGTTGTGAATTAAAAACACCTATTGAGTGCCACAGAAGATATTCCCAAACATTATCAAATGTTCTGCTGAAATCGGGGTAGGCTTGTTTTCTATCATGAACAATAAAGAGTAACTCCATTTGTGATAATAATAATAATAATATAATCTAAGAAACCTTGACCTTGAATGACTTTAATCATAGTGACAAGTTACTCACTGACTAATCCAAAGAACAATTCTTTTTTTTAAAGAGGGGGAGAAAATCAAAGTCAATATGAAACCACATTTATTCTTCAAAAACTAAAGGATGGAAGGACAGCCTTTTAAAAAACAATGTCTTATAGTATCATTAGTAATGGCTATCTTCCAGAACAATCTGTAACAATGTTAGGCTCCTAACTAGAATGTGTGGGTGTGAATCAGCATTTCTTAAGTCTTGGATTCTGGTCACATTTGGAAGACAATTCTTTATTTAGCCGCATGCTTTAGAAAACCAACTGCATTCATCCGGTTGAAATAATTCTTGTTTGAAAGATTTTTCACAGTGCAGGGTCAGCTGCAGATCACCCACGCTGCAGCAGGTGCCCCAGGTGTATTTGTTCACAATATCATTCCAATGTCATTCAAGTTTTCCTTGATGTACTGCTTCATGCTTTTTGTTCACGGACCATGAAAATATGACATGGGGAGGTTGGTGTTGTGATTTAAGAAGCAGAAAAATAAGAGGATTTCTGAAAACTTAATTAAATGTAATTTTAGACTGTGCTGTTCAAAGGTTTTGATTGAAGCCTGCTTTTGATTTGGCCCTAATCTGCAGAACCATTGAAAGTTGCTGCTTGCAAAGTCACGCAGTCCCTTGGTTTACCTAAAACCTTAAACATTTAGAAATTGAGCGTTCTTGAACCCATCCTTCCTGAGGCCCCCATGCCACAAGGGGTTTCTCACAGTGATAAGGCAACAGAATGACAGAGTAGGCCAACCTCTCATCCCCACCGCCATAGGATCTTTATAATGTTTACCCTCAGTATACTTTATGATTGCTTCTTATCTTAGTTGAAGACTAAGGGTTGATAAAAGCTGTACAGTGTTGAGTGTTGTTTTGGGGGGGGGGGGTTCATTCGTATGTACTTCATAGGCCAAAAATGTATACCATACATGTATATGGACAAAACAATGTTGCCCCCAGTCGCACGGGATACAGAAACAGTTCTTTTTGCTCAATATTATCAGTGAATCTGCTGAAAACTAGGTCATGGTTTATTTCACATCCCTATAGTTTAAAGTAATCTATAAATCATTTTGCTCCAGCAAAATGCGCAATATATTGTATGTAACAGTATGGTAACAGTAGGAGAATAAAGTAACATACGCAGAATAAGTAATTAGCAACCACGATGAAGTGCACAGTACACATTGTTTATGTTAATTACAAAATGAATTTGCACTAAGAATTATGATCCTATTAGAAGTCATTAATATCGGTCCTGATTTTCAAAACAGATGCATTTGTCCGTCGGCATATCAGAGGGGCTTCGGTTCTACAACTATAACAATCTGATGAAAAATGGCTTCCCTGGATCTGAAAATCTAATGAGTTGATATCATATATCCACCATATTTGAGTGGTGGGAGCTTTCGAGATTAGACCCGTATGTTGTATGCTAAATATCATATTGGCACAAATAATCCATAACTACACTAGAGCTGTAACACGATTTACTGTTATCTAGTGATACATACAAATGTTTTTATCGTTCTTTTGCATGAATAATTTGTTGACGTAGTTGTTATTAGCTAGCTCTGCTAGCACTCGGCGGAGCAGCAATGTGCAGAAGCAACGCAGTTCAGCAAAGTGAAGCGATGCTAGTGTCCCATACATGAGTAGGCTACTACAAATACAAAGTTGAGCTGCACATTTAGGCAGATACATGTTTGCAGTGTACAACAACTAACAGTAAACAATATTGTCTTTAGTCTCAACAAAGTTTTGCACTGTAGTTTTAGCATGCACTATTTTGTGTAAACTAGTAAATTAGTAGCTTTAACGACCTCGCGAGCGAGATTCCAGAACAGAGCAGAAGCTAGCTCCTGTTAGCATTCAAGCTAAATCCCCCAGCAGGAGCGAGATATCTGATTAGTTTCTGGATTCACAGATTGATGCTGTGGAGCCTATGAATGGACTGGTTAAAGACTTGTGGCGTTGTTTTATAGTTCCCCGGCAGTATACGACCACTCTACACAAAGTTCGATGTGCTGGATACCAAGCTAACCATAGCATTATCCATCTAGTTAAGGAGCTAGCTGCACTGCCTGCCTTCCGCCGAGGTGCACTTCCCCCACTCTCCCTCCAGCCGGCTAGCCGCAGCGTTAGTCCGGTACATAAAATGAAGCGACCATCAGCGTTTTGGGAAGCTGTGTGGCTGTTTGGATTTTGCTGATGTATGAGGAGACGATATTGTTTTTGTGAGGTGAGCTTGTTTTTTATTATGGCCTCCTTCAACTTCTTGCAACAGACATACCTAAAGACATATCAACCCTGACCTTAGACCGGGTAATGTTAGCTCTGCTTCGGTAACACTTAGCTGTTAGCTTCAACCAAATGGAGGGGTCTACTTGCTGGAGAACTAGCTATGTTACCTGGGTGCTAACTTTACGTTGAAATATGTTTTAGGCTGGCTGTGCCCAAGGTATGATAACAAGAGTAGCCGGTTAACATTTTAGAAGTTCATTAGCGTGTGTATAAGATAGGGTGTATTTCTCGTAGTTTTGCCTCTTTGGGACACTTTGTTGCTACGTCACCATTGGTAGATGTTGGCTTTTCCGTTTCAACCTCTCGCCGGTGACACGGACACGGCTATTTGCTGGACGGAACCAACCCTTTGAAGTCGGTGTTTACATTGAGGAATAGTGCTTAGCTTTGCAGTTATTCAACTGTACAATCTTATTAGCTTCTGTCGAGGTGCTGAAAAATAAATAGCTGCTGCTTTGACTGACATTAGAAAACAACAACACATACATTAAAGTTAATTTGTAGCGTGAACACTTTTAACGTTAACTTAGCTAGCATGGTGTTAAGACGGTAACTTGGCCATCATGTCATCCCTTTTTCTCTGATCAGTGCCAACTTCATTTTAGAGACAAAGCCGTTTCACTATGCTTATTATACGTGATGTAGCACAAGGTTTTTGTAAGACTTGGTTTTGACGTTAGTTTGTTGTCAAGAAGAGAGTGCGTTTCCAGTATTGCTGCCACTGAATGCGTTTGTTACGAAGATGTAACGTTAATGCTTCATAGAGAAATTAATTTGTCCATCAGCTGGGTTTGCATCATGGCGTTCACGGCTTATTTTGCCATATGACAAAAAGCGTTTACATGTAGATCCAGACATGGTGTGTGTGTAGTGCAAAGGGTCAGTATGTTGCATATTACCTGGGGAGTTTTGGCTGGACATGCATCCAAAAAAAACTACTAAATGATTATGACAAAGATGCACTGTAATCGATTTGGTGTAATAAATAAATGCATTCTGAACTTCTGAAAAATAAATAATCTGTTCTATGGGTCCTCGGTTGGGATCTCCTTGCTGCTGCTTCTGTGATAATGAAAAGGAAACATGTCACAAAGTGTGTGTTGGCTCACGGGATGATTTCACAAGTATGGTGGCACAGTTTCTTGTTGTTTTTAAATAACAAAACTGCAATATTTTCAGCTAGATTTATATTTCTAAGCAACCGTCACATATATTGTCATGTGAGCCCATTTCATCAGGACATACAGCATGGCATCACTGATGGTTTTGTCTTCATCTATATTCTTTTGTGACATGAGATTTAAAGCTATATAAACTCATATTGGCCATTCTGTGATATAGGCCTACTATGAGTAAAACACACCATTCCAATGGAAGCTGATCTGCTCATGTTTAATTGTCGTCTGTTAGTGGCGTTTACACGTTCAATAACATGACTGTATATTACTAATTATGTGAGTAAAATTAAATGGTGATACAGCCAAGTCTTGCATAGTTTATTTGACAGTATTATTTGATAATGTCGTGAATCTCACAGCGGAACCATGAAGCGACCGATAAATGTTTTGCACGAAAGAAGCTCCGCTGCAACAGGAAGTTCTCCATACGGAAGTTGTGTTTTCTTTGTGTATCCCGATTTATGGTTGTTTTATTTGGGGAAAACACCATTTTAGTTTTATCATTGTGTGCTTTTTCACGCTGCCGTTTCACCGATTTGGATTATGCATTGCCTGGTAAATGTTAACTTGAATTGTTTAAGCGGTTTCCGAACGATCTCGGTCCTGTAACACTCGCGCTATTTTCATGAGTTTCAGAGGAAGCTCGGCTGCATTAGTGCTAGCGTTAGTCAGATTAACACAAGGAAATAATCTAAAGTGAGCACCCAACAGCCATGTTTCATCGGTTGCATTGTTTGTTCTAAATCTGTTTGAGAAAAGTGGTTTTGGATTGTTAGTGAGGCTACTGTATACTATGTTTTGGAAAAGAAAAATGCATTTTAGGAATGTATTTTCATGATGATAGACATATGAAATTGGCTAATGAAAAGGACATTTTATATTTCTAAGTAGTTCCACTTGGTTGTTTACTTCATGTGGGAGAAACTCCCAATCATATGCCTTTTTAGTAATGCTTCTAACATAGATATTTTCTCTACATTCATTGGTCAGTGATGGTACACTCATGTCTTGCATAGCCAGTTATGAGATAAAGGAACATTTGAGTTAAATTAATTAATTTCTAATAAACATTAACAAGTTGATTTTACTTCTGTTTTTGAATTGCAGATCTCTGTCAAGGAGGTCAACATCAATACGGGGGATGGACGAGCAGAAAACAAACTGCGATGAAAATGAATCTGAACCAACAGGTAATGCGTTATTCAAATGTCACCATTTCCAAAACATCATCCACTATTAATGTACACTTTTCTGCAGGAAGATAAAAAATGTGCCTTTGGACTTAAAGAGAAAGGCACAGGGCTGAGAACAAAATATATTTGAATTTGTACAAATCATTTATTAGATGAGCTAATAGCAGGCAAATCAAATTGGGGTTAGTCAAATTCAATTATTCCCTTTCTTTTTCATTCCCTAGCTGATGATAATACCCCTACGAAGAAGCTTGTCTCCTCTGAGGAGGAGTCCAAAGCCCTTCCTGCTGCCGAGGACCTGTCTGGTGCTACCTCAGCCCCGTCCAGCACACCTGAGTAAGTTATCAATTCCTATCAAAAATATTTAAGTCGATAGTCTATATGTCAACAAGCTGCTCATTGTTGGCAAAACCAAAAATGGAATCTCTGATGGTATTTTTTTTTTACTGTACAGTGTTAGCGTCCGAGCCTGTGCGCTCTGTAACTGTGTGGAGCGGAGCCTGCACGGCCAGCGGGAGCTGAGACACTTTGGGCCGTCTTCTGAACGGCCGACCCTCAAGCCATCAGCTTCCCTACTGCCACAGCCCGGAAATGATGACCTGTCTTCCATTGGATTTTCCGACTCCCCCTGTCTGGCATCGTTCTTTGACGACTCAGGTTGAAAACAAAACATTATTTTATTATATTTTGTTTATGTACAATAACAAATAACTTTCAGGAATCAAGCATATTATAGGTTACATCGTCTAGAAATGCAGCACACAGGTGTAGAATTGGAGAAATAATGTTAGAGATGTCGCTGACGCTGTGCTTTATATTAAACAGGGGGCTGTTTGGTTCATCACTGGTGTGCTGCGTGGTCGGAGGGGGTGAAACAGGTGGAGGATGAGGAGCTGGAGAATGTGGATAAGGCCGTTATCTCAGGGACACAGCGGGTAAGTTCACTGTCCATTGGTTTTGATTATATAATATCAGGAGAGAATATAGGAATGAACAGGTTTCCTTAATAAATCTTTGTTTCCATTGGTTTGTTTAAGCTTTGCGAATACTGCAAAAGGCTGGGTGCAACCACTCGATGCCATGCTGAGGGCTGCTCGCGGTTCTACCACTTCCCCTGCTCGGCGGCCAGTGGATCCTTCCAGTCCATGAAGCAGCTGGTCCTCCTCTGTCCAGAGCACATAGACAAGGCGGAGGAGTTGGGTAAGAGAACCAGACATCCTTGTCCAAATTGTGATGTCTCCTTCGTGCTTGCTCACAGCCAGGCTTATACTAGGCGTAGTATAGTGTTGTACTATATGAGAAAATAAGGGGAAATATATACACTAACATTGTTGAATTTAGCAAGAGCTAAATTACTTGCAATAATAGCTATACTCTGTTCAGCTTGTCTGCTGATTTATATTTCTGCTAAAATACAACAGATTAATTATTGAATCAAAAACTGAAAGGAAATTATTATTGTATATTCTTTTATTGAATCGATATAACTGATTCAATGGTACGGCGAAAAAATAATTGTGGTTACATTTCTATTGGCAGTTTTATTCTGAATTTGGTTTCTTGTCTGTGAACTCTACATTTGAATGCTTTTGTGTAAATCAAGTGTCGACTGCCTGCATATGCTGAAAGTTGAAAAAAGCGGACTTTGGGACATGTCATCTCTTGAATGTTGAATATTTTCAGGCTTATAGAAACAATACCTGCTTTGTGAAACAAAACACCAGGCATCTATTCAAAAGTGGCTACTGGCTTACTATCTTGTGATTTTTGTGTTCATATGTATTTTAATTATTTTCTTTACAGCAGGTGAGGAGTCTTGGTGTGCAGTGTGTGACTCAGCAGGGGAGCTCACAGACTTGCTGTTCTGTACGGGATGTGGCCTACATTATCATGCGGCCTGTCTAGAGATCGGTGCCACGCCTATCCAGCGGGCAGGATGGCAGTGCCCAGAGTGTAAAGTTTGCCAGACGTGCAGGTAACAAAAACAATTCTTAGATAGTGCCTGAATGTTTTTTATTATATTTCATCCTGTTTTTTTTGTTGTTTTTTTTTAGCTCTTTTTTAATTCTTTTTTTTAAAGATGAATGTCTTTATTATTCATTTATTTTAGGCAACCAGGTGAAGACTCCAAAATGTTGGTATGCGATGCCTGTGACAAGGGCTACCACACCTTCTGCCTCCAGCCAGCCATGGATTCTCTTCCCTCTGACCCATGGAAATGCAGAGTAAGTCACATTTGTCTTTCATCTTGGTACAAATACGTTCCTATACTTCCAAAATGTACCTAACCAAAGAAACCCCTTTTTTAAATCAGGATATTTTGGGCTTCTTTGACTACTCGGTTTACAATTTACACCTTTTTTGTCTGATTTTTCTCAGAGGTGTCGTGTGTGTACGGAGTGTGGTGTCCATGGACTGGGGCTGCCAGGTTCGGCCCAGTGGTTTGAAAACTACGCCGTGTGTGAGGGCTGCCAGCGGCACCGCAGCTCTGTGTGTGGCGTGTGCAGCAAAGCTGCCAACACATCTGTCACTCTGCAGAGCTGCAGCACATGCCACAGGTTAGTTTGATGCAGAAGCAAAATAGTGTTCATTTATGCTGGCTTATCGCTCCTTGTCATACAATATTTCTCCTGATCTCTTAATTGTCCTAGATCGGTGCACAGTGAATGTTCTTCACCGGGGGAGCTTCCAGAAGCAAAGTGCATTTGCCGGCTTTGCAAGGAGGGTCAGCTGCAGCCTGTCACTAAATCACACACAGCAGAGATACAAACCAGAGAGGCGTCTGAGGAGACTGTGGATTTGGTGGAGGCGACAATCCAAACAGATGCAGACATGGTGACAGAAGAGCACACAGACTCATCAGAGCTGGCACCAGGGCAGAAAGGTGCATCGGAGAAGGTTCAGGACGAGGCCACGACTGATAAAGAGACTCCCATGGTCCTGGGTAAGTCTGCATCATGCACATTAATGCATCTTGTTTGTGCACCTTGGTAAATAAGAAATACATTTTCTCTCTCTTATTCTTTCCAACTGCAGCACTTAAAACAGTTCAGATTATTTGTATATGATCGATGTTCTTGATTCTTCCAATGTTTTGGTTGTATCCACATGGTGGAATGCACTTATTGTAAATTGCTGTCGCTAAAACGTAAGCTAATTAAATGATTTGAAATGACAGGCTGAGATGTGCTTCTAATGTTAACTACTTTTGGCTTCAGGGGTGGAGTCCGCAGTTGTTGAGACACCAGCCGTTGGGGAGAAGTTGAAGCAGGACGAGCTGCAAGGAGCAACAGAAGAATCGCCTTCTGAGGCTGCCGCTGTTCAGACTGAGGCCACAGGTAAACTTGTAACACACTGTAGACATTTTTTAATATGAACACAAAGCAGTAGTTTATTATCTGTATTATGGTGTGCCGTAACTAATGATATATTTGTAAATGTTTACACTAGTGACCACGCATTCCTTAATCTTAATTGTAGATTGTGCAACAAAAGAACAGAGGGCCTCTTGTCTACCTGCTGATGAAGAGAGGGTAACAGAGGCAGTCAGCCGTGGGACTAAAGACGCCCCCGCCCAGGCCCCTCCAGCAGAGACGCAGTCTGACAACCCGAAAGAAGAACCATCACCGGTGTCAGAGCAGGGTCCTGAAAACATGGAGGTGGAGAAGGAGGATAAGCAAGAAACCACTCCATCAGTGGAACAAGAAGTACCATCAGAGCCATTCAAAAATGGCTCCAAAGTCACGCACGTCCCACCACCATCCAGTAAGGATCCACCAAAGTTACCATCCTCTCCTGCCTCTGTGGACAAAACGGAGCACTCGCCTATGGATAATCGGCAAGAAAGAAGTCCATGCCCGGACCCTCAGTCTCCTTCTCCTCTTTCTATATCAGGAGACACACAAGAGGCCCTGTCGTGTATGGAAATGGAGCGGAGGTTACTACCTCACTCTGAGGAAGAGGATGATGATGACGAGTATGATGAGCAAATGAAAGGAGATGGACTTATTGAGGACATAAAGCGGGAGCCGGACGACCTGTCTTACCTGAGCCATGGAGACGAGAGCAGCAGCGGCTTTCTGGGCTCTCCAGGAGAACAAGACCCTCAGCTCTCCATGGAGCTCGGCCACTCGCACGCAGATAACCTGCTGTCTGAGACCGATGACTCGCTTCCCTTCGAGCCCCTCAGAGGCGACAGAGAGAAGGTGAAACGCAGAGGGTCCCCCGGCCGCTCGCGGGTCAAACAGGTTGGTCTTTCTTTACTCAAACAGCTGATGATGGTTTTAAATTTAAGTTGTTTGTAGGACTTGACATTTAATTGGTTTAACTCTGCTTGTAGGGGCGAAGCAATAGTTTTCCTGGGAAGCGCAGACCCCGAGGAGGCGGTGGAGGGAGGGGGCGGGGTGGGAGGTCCCGCCTCAAAGCCATGGCTTCCTGCATCGACGCTTTCTTGGTGAGCTTTATGAGGTGGTCATAATCACTCTTTTCATACTTTTGTTATTGATATTTTGATCTTTAACGGTTTCTCCCCTTGTTCACAGCTAAGCATGACCACAGACACTGGAGTGAGTAAAGAGGAAGACGAGGAGGAAGACGACACCATGCAGAACACAGTGGTTCTTTTCTCAAACACTGATAAATTTGTCCTGCTCCAGGTACAGCTCTTATGTCATCTTTTTAATTACCCCCAGGCATAACTACAATTTCCACTTTCAAATGCACCGCAAATAGTCATTGTTTCCTCTTTGTTATGTTTTCCTTTCTTTCTAGGATATGTGTGTTGTGTGCGGCAGTTTTGGAAAGGGTTCAGAGGGGCAGTTGTTGGCTTGTGCTCAGTGTGCCCAGTGTTACCATCCTTACTGTGTGAACAGCAAAGTAAGCACAACATTTTCCTTTGTTTTTAATGTGTATTTTTTTCACAGTATTTATAAGAGTAAAAGGATTAAACCTGATATTTCCTGTAGATCACCAAGACGATGCTCCGTAAGGGCTGGCGCTGTCTGGAATGTATTGTGTGTGAGATGTGTGGAAAGGCTTCGGATCCCTCTCGTCTGCTGCTGTGTGACGACTGTGATGTCAGCTATCACACCTACTGCTTGGACCCGCCCCTGCACAATGTCCCCAAGGGTGGTTGGAAGTGCAAATGGTAAGAGTAACGTTAACTGACAAAATGTCAACCGCATAGTTCGGCTCTATTCAACTAATTTTAAGAACCAGTACTTTTTATTTAAATTTGATTTCTTCTGCCACCTGTCCATCATGAAACCAATCGGGAACATTTGCACTACGTCAATTGTACGTCAGTTTGCATGCTGACATCTCGGTCTAGTGAATTAAAACACTGCAGTCACTATTGACGGTGGCTAATACAAGTTGCAGGACTGTGACTGGAGACGTTTGACCAATCAGCGGTCTGCACTGTTTAAACGTCTCCTGGTATCAGCTTAGCTCGCTTTTTGACCTAGACCAAGGCAGTACCAAAAAAAGGTCCAAGTGTACTGTCAGCAACTCTTGAAAAAAAAAAAAGACTAGTTCAGTATCATGCAGTATAAATGCAGCATAAGAGCACACTGTTTCATTCAGCATGGTAGCTTTGAATAGGGCCAAATGGAAATGAATACATGTTCATTTGCATATTATGTAAAACACTCATGCCTCAGCCTGCATTAGCAATTCAGAGGCCCATCCCTATGCCTCTTGCTTCTGTAGCAACTGAAACAATATTGCAACACTCAAAATAGTTCCTCTACTTGTTTTCTGTCTTCAATCTTGCATATGAGCTTTATATTCAACACATAGTGCTTCACTACTTTTGTGCAGGTGTGTGTGCTGCGTCCAGTGTGGTTCAAACACCCCAGGTTTCCACTGTGAGTGGCAGAACAACTACACACACTGTGGCCCCTGTGCCAGCCTCGTCACTTGTCCAGTTTGCAGAGAGAACTTCATGGAGGAGGAGCTGCTGCTGCAGTGTCAGTACTGTGATCGGTGGGTGCTGCTCATGAGAACCACACACACACACACACACACACACACACACACACACACACACACACACACACACACACACACACACACACACACACACACAGTATTCATGAGACCGCCACTAATGAAGACGAGCGGGGAATGGATTATTTATGTATTTTTCATATCATGAATTATTCCGTTACATCTTTGATTCGGGGTGTGATTTGTTAAGGAAAGTTTGTGCATCAACGTGTTTCTGTGTGCCTGTGCAGATGGCTCCATGCTGTCTGTGAGAGTTTGTACACAGAGGATGAGGTGGAACAAGCTTCTGATGAAGGCTTTGCATGCACATCCTGCAGCGTATATGTTCCAAAACCCGCGGGTAAGTTCCACAACGACACTATTTAGAAACTAAGATTGGAAGAATTTGCTTTGAAAAACCCTCATAGGATATTTTCTTGTTTACTGATGACATGAATCTTTTTTTTCTCTACCTGCTTTTTGCCTTTGCTCGCTGTAGTAGAGTCAGCAATTATGGCTTCAATAAAGATCAAAGAGCCAGGTTAGTGGATTATGCTTACTAAGGTTTATAATCCCAAGCACATTTCCTATGGTCGTCTTTTGTTTGTTTTCTGTTACTCACTCATATTTACAAATGTCCCTTTACAGAACCCCAGTTCTACCGGTTGGAGGGTGTGTGGCTGACAGAGTCGGGCATGTCCCTGCTTCGCAGCATCTCCATGTCTCCTCTGCACAAGAGACGGCAGCGCCGCTCACGTCTCGGCGCTCTGTGCTGTGAAGGAGGCTCTGATGGGATGGATCTGAGGGAGGGTGACGAAGGTTCGCACACTTAGTTCAATGGTGTATTCAAATGTTTGTTGGGTTCTGCTCCTTTTCAATGTCAGACTCAATTTGTTATCTTGTTTGTTAAGGATGTGGGGAGCCCATGGAATGTGAATCCAAAATGGAGAACCCTGGTAGCCCTGACAGAGAAGGAGGTGCAGACGTAGGCCCTGATGGCATGGCCGACTGCGATGGTGTCAAAGGAGGAGCAGAGGAGACTGAGGACAGCAAAAAAAGAAAGCGGAAACCTTACAGGCCTGGTAAGCTATCAAGAATTTGCCAAAAGACTTCAAACGTCTCCAAATGTCTTGAGTACCCACAATATATGAACAAATCATTATCTGTATTTTGTAACAGGAATTGGAGGCTTCATGGTGCGACAAAGGAAGTGTCACACACGGATGAAGAAAGAGTTTTTCGCCCAGCTTGCTGGAGAGACTACATTAGATGGACAGCCAATAGAGAGAACCATTGACGAGGGTTGGTGACAACTTTAGAATTGAATTACATCCAATGCAAAAATAAACACTTATGTATTCAGAAAACCCATTGATGTTTTTTTTTTTGTAAATTCAGTTAAATTGTGAAACTGAATTGCATAATTATATGTGCAGGACCTCACCCTGACACAGATAACATCATGGATCCTAAACCAGTGGAGGGCGAGGAACAGGCCAAGAAGCGACGGGGACGGAAGAAGAGCAAACTTGAGGACATGTTTCCATCTTATCTCCAGGTTTAACTCTCTCTATGCCCAGTGTTTTAAACTGTTTTTAAACTTCTTTTATCCAGTGAGATAATTTTGAAATGTTTGTACATTTCTCAGGAGGCTTTCTTTGGGAAGACACTTATAGACTTGGGTAAGAAAGCTGTGATGACACCTCCAGGGCAGAGGCCGGGCGCATGCCTGGTCCGACCTTCATTACCAGCACCGTCAGGGGTCAGAACTTCTGCCCCAGAGAGTGAGAACACTAACTTGACCTCTGACACCTGAACACGGCAAATCATTTGTGGGTGTGGATGCCATGAGCACCTTTTGTGACCTTTGTGTTTCTTTTACTAGATGAAGATCGTGTGGTGAAAGAATATTTTCTTATCAAGCAAGAGGGGGGTGATGGCCCCCAGGCTCAGGGAGGAGGTGCAGGTACGTTTCTGTTTGTTTGCTGCTGCTGGTTTAGTCTTAGTGTTGTAATTGCAGGTTGGTTTAAAAATGATACATTTTTTGTTTAGGAGTTTCTGCACCGTCTTCATCACTGAAAGAACAGGCGTCAACTGATCCTCATGACTCTGATGCAGAAAAGAGTGAAGGTATTCCCACCTGACGTTTCTTTGGTCTAACAGTATGCAACATCAACCAGTGGGGAGAATACCTGATGTAGCATCCTACCTTACATGCTGGTGTCCGTGTGTGACAGGTCTTCCGTTAGGGGTGGAAAGTCAGGACTCTGAGCAGTTCTTCAGGAAGGTTCTGGGATCGTCAGACGGCTCCTCTCTGGGGGGCATGAAGCCCATCTTGGAGGGCAGTAAGGGAGAACTCAATCGTAGCGCTTTGCCGCAGAGAGCTCTCCTCTCAGGTGTGTACAAGGACATGTCATCAGCCAGTCTTATGAATGAACAGATACACAGACAGTATAAAACCATATCTGTTGTTTGATTGTGTGAGGAGGATTATTTACAAAATGAATGTGAATCGTGGCTTGAGATGAATTTGAGCGTGCGCCATCTCTAACAGGGTCCCTGCCCTCCGCTGGAATGATGGATGGTTTTCCTGGCCTCTCTCAGTCACCGTTCTTCGATATGCGGTAAGACCAATACTGCTTTTCCTAAGCATTTCATTTTACAACAATTTGTAACGGTTGCTGTAGATCGGTTTGAATTTATACACACACTTCCTTTTTTGACAGTGTAGTTAACACACGAGAACCTTTTCATTTACAAGACAATAACTTATCATATGGTGTGCAGGGAGCGAGGAGGATTGTTCAGTCCAGATGGAAGTGAGGAAAGCGCCTGGGCCAATCCCTCTACCCCAGTAACCCCTTCCTCCCCACCCACCCCCACTGAGGGAGAAAGTGATGGGCTGTCCTACAACCAGCGCAGCCTCCAGCGGTGGGAGAAAGACGAGGAGCTGGGAGAACTCTCAACCATTTCCCCGGTGCTTTATGCCAATACCAACTTTCCCACTCTCAGACAGGACTACCCAGGTAAGAGAGGACGAAATAATAATATATACACAGTCTATAAGAGGACAAAACAGACCTTGTGCTTTTTTCAAAGTAAGTTTTATATCTCCGTTATATATTGGGCAGCTGTTAAATATTTCTCCTGTCACAGACTGGGCTAATCGCTGTAAACAAATCATGAAGGTCTGGAGGAAGGTGTCAGCTGCTGACAAGGTTCCATATCTGGTGAGTTCTGTTTTGATTGCTTTTTAGTTAAATATATAATATAGTAAACAAATGTTTTATCTCTATATCAAATCAACAATTGTTTCCTGCGGTTCTAGTGTTGTGCATTTTCCCAAATGGTTATCATAGAACTTGAGTTCTTGTTATTCTGTTTGAATTGTCCCTAATGGCTTATTGTACCTTCACCTTCTATACATAAAGCCTTGAGTGAAAAATGACCAAATACAGAAATAAACGAAACTGTAACTCAAATGTTTACATTTCTGCTGGGTATTACTACATTTAGTAAGATCACCCGTAGGGAGGCGTGTGGTGCAGTGGGTAGTGCGTTTGGATCAGGGGGTCACAGGTTCAAACCCCTCTGCAGTCAGCATGTCGTTGTGTCCCTGAGACACTTCACCCCAAATTGCTCCTGTGGGGATTGTCCACAGTATTGAGTATGTAGGTCGCTTTGGATAAAAGCGTCTAACAAGTAACAGTATTAGTATCAGTAATATTGACATGTAAGTACAGGATATCCGCATTTAAAGGTGTATTGATCACGGCTCTCAACATGGCTGACTCTTTGACAAGTAGCTAACTTTGCTAACAGCAAAATACAACTTCATTCTCTGCTCAGGATGACAATACTGCACTATAACTTAACATGGCCCATTTTTACATGCTGATTTATAATAATGCATGTTTTTGTTATGCACACGTTAAAATGATATTCATAATATTGAAACAATCTCATGACTTTTTGCAGCAAAAGGCCAAAGATAACCGAGCAGCTCAGAGGATCAACAAGGCGCAGAAGGTGACTAAAGCTGAAGAATCCTTGTTCTTTTTCAAAGCAGATGCATGGTTTGATACCTTTCCTTCAGTGGTGGTGCATATCATTCATGCTTCCTCTGTACTCTCCTCTTCCCACAGCAGGCGGAGAGTCAGGTGTGCAGGCCTATCAAGACGGAGGGAGTGCGTGTGAAGACGGAACGGCCCAGTTTGCACCTCCAGATCCCTCCACCTTCAGGATCTACATCCATCTCTTCCCAGCCCAGCTCAGCAGAGAGTCCATTTCCCTTCCCTCCAGATTCAGGATCCTCCTCTGTCTTTTTCTCAGACGGGCCTCTTAGGACTCCGGGTTCGGCTGAAATCCGGACAGATCCCTTGGCCAAGCTTCCTCCTCAGTCACCTCATTCTCACTCTCACCCAACCACACCGTTCCCCCCCAGCCCTTTACAGGCCTCTTCCTCAGGTTATTCCGCTTCCGGCCCACAGGGTCCTCCTCAGGGACGGCCAGCCAGTCTTGGCCCCTTTGACATGCAACCAGGAACTCCTGGAACCCCCAGACGGGCTCAGCAGGTTGACCCCTACTTCAGATCACAGCTGCAGCAGCAACAGGGTCATCTACCACAATCACAGCAAGGCTCCCAGGAGTCACTCGGACATCCAGAGAGTCCTCATTCGAGATGTTCAGGGCTTGGGGAGTCGCCAATATTCTCACCACCCCACAACACCCATTACGGAGACCCTTTCAGAAACCAGCAAAGGGGGGGATGGGCCGGCCTGAATATGGTTCATCCCCGTCGCCCTCTGCAGTGGCTTCCTCCCCTGCAGGGCAGTACAGGGCTGATATGAGTGCCCCCTCTCCACGCTCCTCTGCTGGGAGGCCTGATCTATCCACTGGCTCTCCTGCTGGGATGCTGGACTCGGGGGATGGTTTGTTCAAGGCACCTATGACTCCACGAATGCACCAAGGGGAGGTGCATCCTGGAGCATCTCCAGGGACACCCCTCTGAAGGCTACAGGCAGTCTCCTTCTCACTCTTTCTCAGACCCCCACGCCCAGTCACCACTGACTCCCAGGCCGCAGTCAGCCGACAATTGTCCTCTCGGGCCCCAGAGACATCCTGTTGCTCAACAGGAAATGTGCCCTCGAGTGCCCTCCAGCCCAAATTCACAGGGCAGCTCTCAGTCTCCCCACACTCCCGGGGGCCTCTCCAATGATGCTTACTCTGTCCATTCTCCTGCTACGCCTCGTTTCCAATCCCCGGACCCTTGTTCTCAGCCACCTTCAAGGCCACAATCTAGAGACCCTTTTGCTACTCTCCACAAACCCCCTCGCCCCCCTTCTGTTGCCCCAGAGGGAACAGCAAGTTACAAAGGCTCACCCAATCCTCACCAGCCACCTCCACCACATCCCACCAACAGTTCCATAGGGGACCCTCTCTCTGGTAAACCGTCAGCACCTCTTACTTTCAGTCGCAGCCCCAGCACGGGAGGCTTCCAAATGACCCAACAGCAGAGTCAGATGTTACAGGGTCAGCTTCAGCAACAACAGCCACAAACTCTACAGACAGACGGCTTTGGCTCCAGGGGGCCAAATCTCTCCGGATCTCAAGATCTGATGGCTGTCCGCCCTCCAGATGCACATCAGCAGCCTGCTCTGCCAAGCACTCCAGAAATGCCTGACATTTCAGCAGTTCAGGACCCTGCCTTAGTTGGCCTCAGCCCCTCTGAGCTAGAGAAGCACCGACAGGTATGAACATATTAGCCCTTAACAATCACGCTCTGCACTTTTCAGGTGTTTTTCTAATCAATTCTTGTTATGTTTTTATTTTTTTCAGCGACTCAGACTACGGGAATTCTTAATCAGACAAAAACTGCAGAGAAACACCATCAGACAAGAGAAGGAGGCTGCTGCAGCGGCTGCTGCTGCTGGCAGTGGATCCCCTGGCTGGCCTGGAGGAGAGATGGGAGCCTTTCAACAAGACAAGGCCCACAGAGCACCGCCACCTTATCCACAGGTATGCACCTTACGAATATGCTGTAGACTTCAGATACCTTTGAATGTGACTCATTTGAATTGCACCACTTCATAGCCCAGGATGTACTTTGACCTCTCTGATGTTAGTGAAAGATGGTCAGATGAGTGCCTTGCATTGTAGCTCGCATCCATTAATGTGTGAGAGTGGGCAGCATATTCTAATGAGGTTTGGATAAAAGTGTTCTATAAACAAACAAAAGGAATGTTACATCTGCCTCTTTTTGCCATCATTACTTCCTTTAGGATCGTGTTGCCGCTGCTACTGCTCAGGCTTCTATGACAACAAGATGCCTATGACTGGAGGCATGGGGGTCATTCGCCCTCCACCCACAGGAACCCCTGCCATCATGGACCCTAATGCACTAAGGTAACCACGTCACCCATGTAGATTTACAATATGCCGAATCACAATGTTTTCACTTTGTAAAAAAAAAAAATCAAGAAATGTTAAAACATATTTTCTCTTCTGTGTGTTTCTGTCATTTAGGCAACCAGGGCCCCCGAGACCACAGGGCATGTTTGTTCGTCAACCGTTCCCTCCTCAGTGGCAGGGCCAGGCTCAAGGCCCAAGGAGGTTCCCCCAGCCCGGCATGGAGGCCATGGGCATAAGACACAATCTCAACCCTGCTGTCAACATGCAGGGTATGGAAGGCATGGGTAACCCTCACGCCATGATGCCAGGACATGGAGGAGAGACCATGCAGTCAATGGGTCAAGGGCCTCCACCACAGTTCATTGAATTGAGACACAACTCACAAAGACTACCCCTACGACCTCAGTTTATGCCCCGTGTACCCCAGCCGAGACAACGGCACTTTGTCCCTCAGCAAGAGATGGCAGCATCTTTTGTTCAGCAACATCCAATGGGTCAAGCTGGTGGCATTCAAACTGACGGGGGCAGCAACTCGCATCTTAGGTTACAGCAGGGTGGACTTCCAGCTTTAATGCCTCAGTCAACAGGCCCAATAACACAGCATCCCCACCTGCAACACCAGGCAGCTACTTCCAATACAAGCATTCCTAGCACTGAGCAGCATCATCTCCAACAACCAAGCCTGGTCACACACTCCCAGCCTGCAACAGCAGTGAGTAATGAGGAGCTGCCAGAACCTGACCTTGAAGGCCTTGGGGATGCCCCAGGGGATGGAGGTGTGGATGATGAGGATGATATGGCTCTGGACTTGGACCCTGACAAGGGAGATGATGACTTGGGCAACTTGGACAACCTGGAGACCAATGATCCACATTTAGACGACCTACTTAACAGTGACGAGTTTGACCTGCTGGCTTACGCTGACCCTGAACTGGACCAAGGAGACCCGAAAGATGTCTTCTCAGACCAGCTCCGGTTAGTGGAAGCAGAGAGTGAAGCACCTGCATCTTCCTCTGGATCTGCACATGTTAAAGTGGAAGTAAAAGCCAAGTTGGAGCCAGGGCAGAAGTGTCTCACAACAGTTGCTGGCACTGCAAGAGGGTCTGCTCCTCAACTGCCACCCTCTGCAGACATATGTGATATCTCCAAGGTCAAAATAGAGGACAGAGGTATGACTCAGACGCATCCAGGACACACTGTGGTAAAAGATGAATTTGGAGAGGCTGTGTCAATGCTTCTTGGTGGGACCACGCCATCTTCCAAGTCTGCACAACCAGATAACCAGTCAGCTTCACTCAGTTCTGTTCGGTTAGGGGGACTTCAGTACCCCCTCCCGGGACAAGCTGGTGGATTGCCTTTTCCTTCAGCGGCTTCACATTCAAATATGAATGATGATCCACTGGGTCTGCCTGATGTAGGTGGACAGCACTCCCCTGCTGTAGATTTGGCAAAGGTAGAGAGCTCTTTAGATGGTGAGCTGCCCCTTCTTATACAGGATCTGCTGGAGCATGAGAAGAAAGAACTACAGAAGCAACAGCAGCAGCAGCAGCAGCAGCAACAACAACAACAACAACAACAACAACAGCAGCAGCAGCAACAACAACAACAACAACAACAACAACAACAGCAGCAGCAGCAGCAGCAGCATCTCAGCTCCCTCCACCAGGGAGGCATGGCGCCTCATTTTCCTGGCATCTCAAGTCAACAACAGCCGCACCCTCAGACTCCGGGCCAGATAATGCTGCCACACCACCATCGTCCACCACCACAGGGAATGATGGCTCAGCCAGGGATGGTACCCCGTGCCCCGCACATGATGCAGCAACAACAGCAGCAGCAGCAGCAGCAGCAGCTGCAGCAGCAGCAGCAGCAAAGACTTATGGGAACTGGAATGGCCCCTCCCATGAACATGGCCCAGCAGCAAGCCATGGTGAGGATGGGGCAGCCGGGGATCCATCCGGGTGTCGGTCATCAACCGCAGCCGCAGCCTGGGGTTAAACTGCCTCTGGCCAACAACTTCTTCCCAGATAAAGGTAAGCTCAAAGCCTTATGACATAATGCAGCAATGGACCTTAATAATAGTTCACGTTATATTTACATACATGATTTTTGACAAGAATGTCACCAACATTTTTACCAATAAGATACCGAAATGAACTGCAGGGTCTTCCCTCCCATACATTTTTTTTTTAATTGCGCAGACATTGAACAATGTTTTTTTTAATTTAGCATTTTGTTTTTACATTTTCTAATTTGTTTCTAAAATATGTACTGGCTAGATGTACTTACTATGCGATCATTTCATCATTCTTATTGGCATAAAAGGGCTACAATCACATTAACATTGTTCATCTGAATTATTTCTTGGATAAAATATCTTCCATCCATGTCACTGTATCATCAGACCTTTTTCCTATTTCATTGCAGATTTGGACAAATTTGCAACCGATGACATCATGGATCCAATTGCCAAGGCAAAGATGGTGGCCCTTAAGGGTATCAAGAGAGTGTTGGCACAGGATCCAATGGCTGTTCCCCCTGGCATTAACAGGTATTTCTTTTTACTTTCATTTGTTCGGTAGATTTTTGGGGGGCCTTCCGTTTGATTCTGTTTGATTTGAATAAACAATTTTAAGTAGATTTTGAATAAAAACAGAAACATTTAAATGAAAAAGACAGAAATGTGTAAAAGAAATAAAAGAAACCTTCAATATTTAAACATTGCTAGTTAGAGTAGGATGTGTTGTGCGAGTGACTATCCCTCTAGAAGAGTTGCAGATAAAGCATGTTGTTTTTATCTTCAAACTGTTCTCCACTCCTAATTTTAAAAGAGAGTGAATAGGTATGTAGCAGTATCAAAGTTGAACTGTCCTATCTTATTCAAAATAACAAAACACTCATGGTGATGAAAACATCTTGATTATTTTAACGTTTTTGATCAATGATTTGGAAACAACTTTCCATCCCAGACAATTGTTTGGTATGTTGCAGTTATAGTTGTATGTTTTATGTTTTGATTCCTCTTCAGGCAACAAGTGTCTCTGCTTGCTCAGAGGCTGTCCTCGGCCCCCGGCACAGATCCAAATCAGCCTACACTTGTACCTCCAAAGGTATGCTGTCAGGCTTGTCAAAAATGTATTGATTAACTTTTATTTTCACTCTTATGTAGCTTAATTAATAAATGTTTGTTTGTTTTTAGGAGGGAGAAACAAGTGATCCTACAGTGTCGAGACCCAACCCGCCTCAGTTTGTGCAAGGAATCATCAGTACGTTCTACCCTTACTGCCGATGAAAACACATTTAATCATTTGAAAACGGTTATATTGCTGTTTCCTCTTTTGTGGTTGTCTTAACTGAATCTTTCTGTTACAGATGATGCAGAACAGCACCAATATGAAGAATGGCTTCTGCACACCCAGCAGTTACTCCAAATGCAGTTAAAATTCTTGGAGGAACAAATTGGAGTTCACCGCAAATCACGCAAAGCACTGTGTGCTAAGCAACGCACTGCTAAGAAAGCTGGCAGGGAGTTTGCTGAGGCAGATGCAGAGAAACTAAAGTTGGTAACAGAAGAGCAGAGCAAAATTCAAAAACAGCTTGACCAGGTGTGTAGATTTTATGTTAACTACATTAACAGTTTATGTATAAGTATAAAAAGGTGTCCACAGAAACGGCACATGGCATCTAGATTTGCAAAATGATATATGTTCCTAATTGTTCCAGGTACGCAAGCAGCAGAAGGAGCACACCAATCTCATTGCAGAGTACAGAAGCAAGCAGCAGCAGCATCAACAAAGCTCAGGTATTCTTACCCCAGGTCATTCTGCACAGGCGGCCCCTCCTCACATGTTTCCCAAGATGCCTGGCCAGATGATGATTGGCCAACAGGGAACACCAGTAATGGGCCAACACCCTGGTGTGATGCCCCAAGGTGGAATGCCTGTCAGGATGCCTCAGGGGCAGCCTTTTGTTGGTGGAGCCCAACCCCAGCTTCCTGCAGCCATGGGAGCCAGCGTTGCCAGGGCCCCTGGTCCACCTGGTGCTCCAACAGGATTCTTCCCACAGGGGCCTGGAATTCAAGGTGCAGACCCCAGGCTTCTCCAAGAAAGGCAGCTTCAACATAGGATGCAAATGGCAAAGCTCCAGCAGCAACAGCAGCAACAACAGGGGATGATGGGGCAGCAAACCGATGCCACACCCAAATCAACCGCCTGGCTTAGTCCCCCAGCCACCGCCCGGCATGATGGGAACCCACTTATGGCCCAACAGCAAGCAAACCCTCAACAGGGAATGCTAGTCAACCAGGCCAATCAGCAGAGTAT